>NW_027223866.1:0-85151 GCF_028538775.1 Myotis yumanensis
AGAATGGAAAACATTATCTGTTCTCTGGGCATTACGCAGCATTCTATCTCTTATCTCCGTGATTGAACATGAACATAAAGATAGAACGGCTCTATGTACCAACATTTCCAGTGTTTCTTACATGTTTCTAATCATTTCTTGGGTGTATCATGGTGTATGTTAAGCGTTTAACCAAAAGTAGACAGTTTTCCTAGAAGTATAAACAGGAATGTTAAAGGTTTCAATTGAGTCATTCATAAAACGCCAGTCTAATCAGAATCACCTGTAAATAGAAACAGTATTCTCTTTATTTATCAGCCTCATACGTATTCTGACCTTTATAGACAGCAATTCTTAATGTTTGAAATCACTTTCCTTGGAAAAACAACATCTAGAGTAGCCGCAAATGTAAACTTCATCCTTACTCTCCTCAGTTGAGAGTTTTTTACCTCTAATCTCAGTGATTGAACTAGGCCATAAAGATAGCACGGCTCTATTATACAGCATTTCAAGTGTTTCTTCCATGTTTCTAGTCACTTCCCGGGACTATCCTAGTGTATTTTAAGAGTTTTACCAAAATTAGATATTTTTTCCAGAAGTAGATACATGAATCTTCAGGATGTAAACTTTGTCATTTAGAAAATGCCAGGCAATTCATCCTCAATTGTAATTATAAACAGTATTCTCTCCATTGATCAACCTAACACACATATTCTGAGCTTTAAAAACAGCAATTGCTCATGTTGGAAGCACTTTCTTTGGAAAAACACCATCTAGAGTAGCCGGAATTGTAAACATTATCATTACTCTCTTCATTTGAGAGTTTTCTACCTCTAATCTCTCTGATTGAACTAGGCCATCAGGATAGAACGGCTCTATTTACCCGCATTTAAACTGTTTCTTACATGTCTCTAATCATTTCTGGGGACTATCATTGTGTATTGTAAGAGTGTTACCAAAAGTAGACAGTTTTCCCAGAAGTATACACATGAATCTTCAAGAGTTAAATTGTGCCATTGAGAAAACGCCAGGCAATTCGGCCTCAGTTGTAAACATAAACAGTATTCTCTTCATTTCTCAGCTTCATACCCATATTCTCAGCTTTTTAAACGGAAATTCTTAATGTTTGAAAGCACTTTCTTCGGAAATACATCATCTAAAGTAGCCAGAATGGAAAACATTATCTGTTCTCTCGGCATTACGCAGCATTCTATCTCTAATCTCCGTGATTGAACATGAACATAAAGATAGAACGGCTCTATGTACCAGCATTTCAAGTGTTTCTTACATGTTTCTAATCATTTCTCGGGACTATCATTGTGTCTGTTAAGCGTTTTACCAAAAGTAGACAGTTTTCCTAGAGGTATACACAGGAATCTTCAAGGTTTAATTTGAGTCATTCAGAAAACGCCAGTCTACTCATAATCACCTGTAAATATAAACAGTATTCTCTTCATTTATCAGCTTCACAAATAGTCTGAGCTTTATAAATGGAAATTCTTAATGTTTGAAAGCACTTTATTTGGAAAAACATCATCTAAAATAGCCAGAATGGTAAACATTATCTGTACAATCGTCATTTCCCAGCATTCTACCTCTAATCTTGTGATTGAACATGAAAATAAAGATAGAACGGCTCTATGTACCAGCATTTCAAGTGTTTCTTACATGTTTCTAATCATTTCTCGGGACTATCATTGTGTCTGTTAAGCGTTTTACCAAAAGTAGACAGTCTTCCTACAAGTATACACAGGAATCTTCAAGGTTTAAATTGAGTCATTCAAAAAACGCCAGTCTAATCAGAATCACCTGTGAGTATAAACAGTATTCTCTTCATTTATCAGCTTCATACCCATATTCTCAGCTTTTTAAACGGAAATTCTTAATGTTTGAAAGCACTTTCTTCGGTAATACATCATCTAAAGTAGACAGAATGGAAAACATTATCTGTTCTCTCGGCATTACGCAGCATTCTATCTCTAATCTCCGTGATTGAACATGAACATAAAGATAGAACGGCTCTATGTACCAGCATTTCAAGTGTTTCTTACATGTTTCTAATCATTTCTCGGGTCTATCATTGTGTCTGTTAAGCGTTTAACCAAAAGTAGACAGTTTTCCTAGAAGTATAAACAGAAATGTTAAAGGTTTCAATTGAGTCATTCAGAAAACGCCAGTCTAATCTGAATCATCTGTGAATATAAACAGTATTCTCTTCTTTTATCAGCTTCATACCCATATTGTCAGCTTTTTAAACGGAAATTCTTAATGTTTGAAAGCACTTTCTTCGGTAATACATCATCTAAAGTAGACAGAATGGAAAACATTATCTGTTCTCTCGGCATTACGCAGCATTCTATCTCTAATCTCCGTGATTGAACATGAACATAAAGATAGAACGGCTCTATGTACCAGCATTTCAAGTGTTTCTTACATGTTTATAATCATTTCTCGGGTCTATCATGGTGTATGTTAAGCGTTTAACCAAAAGTAGACAGTTTTCCTAGAGGTATAAACAGGAATGTTAAAGGTTTCAATTGAGTCATTCAGAAAACGCCAGTCTAATCAGAATCACCTGTAAATAGAAACAGTATTCTCTTTATTTATCAGCTTCATACGTATTCTGAGCTTTATAAACAGCAATTCTTAATGTTTGAAATCACTTTCCTTGGAAAAACAACATCTAGAGTAGCCGCAAATGTAAACTTCATCCTTACTCTCCTCAGTTGAGAGTTTTTTACCTCTAATCTCAGTGATTGAACTAGGCCATAAAGATAGCACGGCTCTATTATACAGCATTTCAAGTGTTTCTTCCATGTTTCTAGTCACTTCCCGGGACTATCCTAGTGTATTTTAAGAGTTTTACCAAAATTAGACATTTTTCCAGAAGTAGATACATGAATCTTCAGGATTTAAACTTTGTCATTTAGAAAATGCCAAGCAATTCATCCTCAATTGTAATTATAAACAGTATTCTCTCCATTGATCAACCTAACACACATATTCTGAGCTTTAAAAACAGCAATTGCTCATGTTGGAAGCACTTTCTTTGGAAAAACACCATCTAGAGTAGCCGGAATTGTAAACATTATCATTACTCTCTTCATTTGAGAGTTTTCTACCTCTCATCTCTCTGATTGAACTAGGCCATCAGGATAGAACGGCTCTATTTACCCGCATTTAAACTGTTTCTTACATGTCTCTAATCATTTCTGGGACTATCATTGTGTATTGTAAGAGTGTTACCAAAAGTAGACAGTTTTCCCAGAAGTATACACATGAATCTTCAAGAGTTAAATTGTGCCATTCAGAAAACGCCAGGCAATTCGGCCTCAGTTGTAAATATAAACAGTATTCTCTTCATTTCTCAGCTTCATACCCATATTCTCAGCTTTTTAAACGGAAATTCTTAATGTTTGAAAGCACTTTCTTCGGAAATACATCATCTAAAGTAGCCAGAATGGAAAACATTATCTGTTCTCTCGGCATTACGCAGCATTCTATCTCTAATCTCCGTGATTGAACATGAACATAAAGATAGAACGGCTCTATGTACCAGCATTTCAAGTGTTTCTTACATGTTTATAATCATTTCTCGGGACTATCATTGTGTCTGTTAAGCATTTTACCAAAAGTAGACAGTTTTCCTAGAGGTATACACAGGAATCTTCAAGGTTTAATTTGAGTCATTCAGAAAACGCCAGTCTACTCATAATCACCTGTAAATATAAACAGTATTCTCTTCATTTATCAGCTTCACAAATAGTCTGAGCTTTATAAATGGAAATTCTTAATGTTTGAAAGCACTTTATTTGGAAAAACATCATCTAAAATAGCCAGAATGGTAAACATTATCTGTACAATCGTCATTTTCCAGCATTCTACCTCTAATCTTGTGATTGAACATGAAAATAAAGATAGAACGGCTCTATGTACCAGCATTTCAAGTGTTTCTTACATGTTTCTAATCATTTCTCGGGACTATCATTGTGTCTGTTAAGCGTTTTACCAAAAGTATACAGTCTTCCTACAAGTATACACAGGAATCTTCAAGGTTTAAATTGAGTCATTCAAAAAACGCCAGTCTAATCAGAATCACCTGTGAGTATAAACAGTATTCTCTTCATTTATCAGCTTCATACCGATATTGTCAGCTTTTTTAAACGGAAATTCTTAATGTTTGAAAGCACTTTCTTCGGTAATACATCATCTAAAGGAGACAGAATGGAAAACATTATCTGTTCTCTGGGCATTACGCAGCATTCTATCTCTTATCTCCGTGATTGAACATGAACATAAAGATAGAACGGCTCTATGTACCAACATTTCCAGTGTTTCTTACATGTTTCTAATCATTTCTTGGGTGTATCATGGTGTATGTTAAGCGTTTAACCAAAAGTAGACAGTTTTCCTAGAAGTATAAACAGGAATGTTAAAGGTTTCAATTGAGTCATTCATAAAACGCCAGTCTAATCAGAATCACCTGTAAATAGAAACAGTATTCTCTTTATTTATCAGCCTCATACGTATTCTGACCTTTATAGACAGCAATTCTTAATGTTTGAAATCACTTTCCTTGGAAAAACAACATCTAGAGTAGCCGCAAATGTAAACTTCATCCTTACTCTCCTCAGTTGAGAGTTTTTTACCTCTAATCTCAGTGATTGAACTAGGCCATAAAGATAGCACGGCTCTATTATACAGCATTTCAAGTGTTTCTTCCATGTTTCTAGTCACTTCCCGGGACTATCCTAGTGTATTTTAAGAGTTTTACCAAAATTAGATATTTTTTCCAGAAGTAGATACATGAATCTTCAGGATGTAAACTTTGTCATTTAGAAAATGCCAGGCAATTCATCCTCAATTGTAATTATAAACAGTATTCTCTCCATTGATCAACCTAACACACATATTCTGAGCTTTAAAAACAGCAATTGCTCATGTTGGAAGCACTTTCTTTGGAAAAACACCATCTAGAGTAGCCGGAATTGTAAACATTATCATTACTCTCTTCATTTGAGAGTTTTCTACCTCTAATCTCTCTGATTGAACTAGGCCATCAGGATAGAACGGCTCTATTTACCCGCATTTAAACTGTTTCTTACATGTCTCTAATCATTTCTGGGACTATCATTGTGTATTGTAAGAGTGTTACCAAAAGTAGACAGTTTTCCCAGAAGTATACACATCAATCTTCAAGAGTTAAATTGTGCCATTGAGAAAACGCCAGGCAATTCGGCCTCAGTTGTAAACATAAACAGTATTCTCTTCATTTCTCAGCTTCATACCCATATTCTCAGCTTTTTAAACGGAAATTCTTAATGTTTGAAAGCACTTTCTTCGGAAATACATCATCTAAAGTAGCCAGAATGGAAAACATTATCTGTTCTCTCGGCATTACGCAGCATTCTATCTCTAATCTCCGTGATTGAACATGAACATAAAGATAGAACGGCTCTATGTACCAGCATTTCAAGTGTTTCTTACATGTTTCTAATCATTTCTCGGGACTATCATTGTGTCTGTTAAGCGTTTTACCAAAAGTAGACAGTTTTCCTAGAGGTATACACAGGAATCTTCAAGGTTTAATTTGAGTCATTCAGAAAACGCCAGTCTACTCATAATCACCTGTAAATATAAACAGTATTCTCTTCATTTATCAGCTTCACAAATAGTCTGAGCTTTATAAATGGAAATTCTTAATGTTTGAAAGCACTTTATTTGGAAAAACATCATCTAAAATAGCCAGAATGGTAAACATTATCTGTACAATCGTCATTTCCCAGCATTCTACCTCTAATCTTGTGATTGAACATGAAAATAAAGATAGAACGGCTCTATGTACCAGCATTTCAAGTGTTTCTTACATGTTTCTAATCATTTCTCGGGACTATCATTGTGTCTGTTAAGCGTTTTACCAAAAGTAGACAGTCTTCCTACAAGTATACACAGGAATCTTCAAGGTTTAAATTGAGTCATTCAAAAAACGCCAGTCTAATCAGAATCACCTGTGAGTATAAACAGTATTCTCTTCATTTATCAGCTTCATACCCATATTCTCAGCTTTTTAAACGGAAATTCTTAATGTTTGAAAGCACTTTCTTCGGTAATACATCATCTAAAGTAGACAGAATGGAAAACATTATCTGTTCTCTCGGCATTACGCAGCATTCTATCTCTAATCTCCGTGATTGAACATGAACATAAAGATAGAACGGCTCTATGTACCAGCATTTCAAGTGTTTCTTACATGTTTCTAATCATTTCTCGGGTCTATCATTGTGTCTGTTAAGCGTTTAACCAAAAGTAGACAGTTTTCCTAGAAGTATAAACAGAAATGTTAAAGGTTTCAATTGAGTCATTCAGAAAACGCCAGTCTAATCAGAATCACCTGTGAATATAAACAGTATTCTCTTCTTTTATCAGCTTCATACCCATATTGTCAGCTTTTTAAACGGAAATTCTTAATGTTTGAAAGCACTTTCTTCGGTAATACATCATCTAAAGTAGACAGAATGGAAAACATTATCTGTTCTCTCGGCATTACGCAGCATTCTATCTCTAATCTCCGTGATTGAACATGAACATAAAGATAGAACGGCTCTATGTACCAGCATTTCAAGTGTTTCTTACATGTTTATAATCATTTCTCGGGTCTATCATGGTGTATGTTAAGCGTTTAACCAAAAGTAGACAGTTTTCCTAGAGGTATAAACAGGAATGTTAAAGGTTTCAATTGAGTCATTCAGAAAACGCCAGTCTAATCAGAATCACCTGTAAATAGAAACAGTATTCTCTTTATTTATCAGCTTCATACGTATTCTGAGCTTTATAAACAGCAATTCTTAATGTTTGAAATCACTTTCCTTGGAAAAACAACATCTAGAGTAGCCGCAAATGTAAACTTCATCCTTACTCTCCTCAGTTGAGAGTTTTTTACCTCTAATCTCAGTGATTGAACTAGGCCATAAAGATAGCACGGCTCTATTATACAGCATTTCAAGTGTTTCTTCCATGTTTCTAGTCACTTCCCGGGACTATCCTAGTGTATTTTAAGAGTTTTACCAAAATTAGACATTTTTCCAGAAGTAGATACATGAATCTTCAGGATTTAAACTTTGTCATTTAGAAAATGCCAAGCAATTCATCCTCAATTGTAATTATAAACAGTATTCTCTCCATTGATCAACCTAACACACATATTCTGAGCTTTAAAAACAGCAATTGCTCATGTTGGAAGCACTTTCTTTGGAAAAACACCATCTAGAGTAGCCGGAATTGTAAACATTATCATTACTCTCTTCATTTGAGAGTTTTCTACCTCTCATCTCTCTGATTGAACTAGGCCATCAGGATAGAACGGCTCTATTTACCCGCATTTAAACTGTTTCTTACATGTCTCTAATCATTTCTGGGACTATCATTGTGTATTGTAAGAGTGTTACCAAAAGTAGACAGTTTTCCCAGAAGTATACACATGAATCTTCAAGAGTTAAATTGTGCCATTCAGAAAACGCCAGGCAATTCGGCCTCAGTTGTAAATATAAACAGTATTCTCTTCATTTCTCAGCTTCATACCCATATTCTCAGCTTTTTAAACGGAAATTCTTAATGTTTGAAAGCACTTTCTTCGGAAATACATCATCTAAAGTAGCCAGAATGGAAAACATTATCTGTTCTCTCGGCATTACGCAGCATTCTATCTCTAATCTCCGTGATTGAACATGAACATAAAGATAGAACGGCTCTATGTACCAGCATTTCAAGTGTTTCTTACATGTTTATAATCATTTCTCGGGACTATCATTGTGTCTGTTAAGCATTTTACCAAAAGTAGACAGTTTTCCTAGAGGTATACACAGGAATCTTCAAGGTTAAATTTGAGTCATTCAGAAAACGCCAGTCTACTCATAATCACCTGTAAATATAAACAGTATTCTCTTCATTTATCAGCTTCACAAATAGTCTGAGCTTTATAAATGGAAATTCTTAATGTTTGAAAGCACTTTATTTGGAAAAACATCATCTAAAATAGCCAGAATGGTAAACATTATCTGTACAATCGTCATTTCCCAGCATTCTACCTCTAATCTTGTGATTGAACATGAAAATAAAGATAGAACGGCTCTATGTACCAGCATTTCAAGTGTTTCTTACATGTTTCTAATCATTTCTCGGGACTATCATTGTGTCTGTTAAGCGTTTTACCAAAAGTATACAGTCTTCCTACAAGTATACACAGGAATCTTCAAGGTTTAAATTGAGTCATTCAAAAAACGCCAGTCTAATCAGAATCACCTGTGAGTATAAACAGTATTCTCTTCATTTATCAGCTTCATACCCATATTGTCAGCTTTTTAAACGGAAATTCTTAATGTTTGAAAGCACTTTCTTCGGTAATACATCATCTAAAGGAGACAGAATGGAAAACATTATCTGTTCTCTCGGCATTACGCAGCATTCTATCTCTAATCTCCGTGATTGAACATGAACATAAAGTTAGAACGGCTCTATGTACCAACATTTCCAGTGTTTCTTACATGTTTCTAATCATTTCTTGGGTCTATCATGGTGTATGTTAAGCGTTTAACCAAAAGTAGACAGTTTTCCTAGAAGTATAAACAGGAATGTTAAAGGTTTCAATTGAGTCATTCAGAAAACGCCAGTCTAATCAGAATCACCTGTAAATAGAAACAGTATTCTCTTTATTTATCAGCCTCATACGTATTCTGACCTTTATAGACAGCAATTCTTAATGTTTGAAATCACTTTCCTTGGAAAAACAACATCTAGAGTAGCCGCAAATGTAAACTTCATCCTTACTCTCCTCAGTTGAGAGTTTTTTACCTCTAATCTCAGTGATTGAACTAGGCCATAAAGATAGCACGGCTCTATTATACAGCATTTCAAGTGTTTCTTCCATGTTTCTAGTCACTTCCCGGGACTATCCTAGTGTATTTTAAGAGTTTTACCAAAATTAGATATTTTTTCCAGAAGTAGATACATGAATCTTCAGGATGTAAACTTTGTCATTTAGAAAATGCCAGGCAATTCATCCTCAATTGTAATTATAAACAGTATTCTCTCCATTGATCAACCTAACACACATATTCTGAGCTTTAAAAACAGCAATTGCTCATGTTGGAAGCACTTTCTTTGGAAAAACACCATCTAGAGTAGCCGGAATTGTAAACATTATCATTACTCTCTTCATTTGAGAGTTTTCTACCTCTAATCTCTCTGATTGAACTAGGCCATCAGGATAGAACGGCTCTATTTACCCGCATTTAAACTGTTTCTTACATGTCTCTAATCATTTCTGGGACTATCATTGTGTATTGTAAGAGTGTTACCAAAAGTAGACAGTTTTCCCAGAAGTATACACATGAATCTTCAAGAGTTAAATTGTGCCATTGAGAAAACGCCAGGCAATTCGGCCTCAGTTGTAAACATAAACAGTATTCTCTTCATTTCTCAGCTTCATACCCATATTCTCAGCTTTTTAAACGGAAATTCTTAATGTTTGAAAGCACTTTCTTCGGAAATACATCATCTAAAGTAGCCAGAATGGAAAACATTATCTGTTCTCTCGGCATTACGCAGCATTCTATCTCTAATCTCCGTGATTGAACATGAACATAAAGATAGAACAGCTCTATGTACCAGCATTTCAAGTGTTTCTTACATGTTTATAATCATTTCTCGGGTCTATCATGGTGTATGTTAAGCGTTTAACCAAAAGTAGACAGTTTTCCTAGAGGTATAAACAGGAATGTTAAAGGTTTCAATTGAGTCATTCAGAAAACGCCAGTCTAATCAGAATCACCTGTAAATAGAAACAGTATTCTCTTTATTTATCAGCTTCATACGTATTCTGAGCTTTATAAACAGCAATTCTTAATGTTTGAAATCACTTTCCTTGGAAAAACAACATCTAGAGTAGCCGCAAATGTAAACTTCATCCTTACTCTCCTCAGTTGAGAGTTTTTTACCTCTAATCTCAGTGATTGAACTAGGCCATAAAGATAGCACGGCTCTATTATACAGCATTTCAAGTGTTTCTTCCATGTTTCTAGTCAGTTCCCGGGACTATCCTAGTGTATTTTAAGAGTTTTACCAAAATTAGACATTTTTCCAGAAGTAGATACATGAATCTTCAGGATGTAAACTTTGTCATTTAGAAAATGCCAAGCAATTCATCCTCAATTGTAATTATAAACAGTATTCTCTCCATTGATCAACCTAACACACATATTCTGAGCTTTAAAAACAGCAATTGCTCATGTTGGAAGCACTTTCTTTGGAAAAACACCATCTAGAGTAGCCGGAATTGTAAACATTATCATTACTCTCTTCATTTGAGAGTTTTCTACCTCTCATCTCTCTGATTGAACTAGGCCATCAGGATAGAACGGCTCTATTTACCCGCATTTAAACTGTTTCTTACATGTCTCTAATCATTTCTGGGACTATCATTGTGTATTGTAAGAGTGTTACCAAAAGTAGACAGTTTTCCCAGAAGTATACACATGAATCTTCAAGAGTTAAATTGTGCCATTCAGAAAACGCCAGGCAATTCGGCCTCAGTTGTAAATATAAACAGTATTCTCTTCATTTATCAGCTTCATACCCATATTCTCAGCTTTTTAAACGGAAATTCTTAATGTTTGAAAGCACTTTCTTCGGAAATACATCATCTAAAGTAGCCAGAATGGAAAACATTATCTGTTCTCTCGGCATTACGCAGCATTCTATCTCTAATCTCCGTGATTGAACATGAACATAAAGATAGAACGGCTCTATGTACCAGCATTTCAAGTGTTTCTTACATGTTTATAATCATTTCTCGGGACTATCATTGTGTCTGTTAAGCATTTTACCAAAAGTAGACAGTTTTCCTAGAGGTATACACAGGAATCTTCAAGGTTTAATTTGAGTCATTCAGAAAACGCCAGTCTACTCATAATCACCTGTAAATATAAACAGTATTCTCTTCATTTATCAGCTTCACAAATAGTCTGAGCTTTATAAATGGAAATTCTTAATGTTTGAAAGCACTTTATTTGGAAAAACATCATCTAAAATAGCCAGAATGGTAAACATTATCTGTACAATCGTCATTTTCCAGCCTTCTACCTCTAATCTTGTGATTGAACATGAAAATAAAGATAGAACGGCTCTATGTACCAGCATTTCAAGTGTTTCTTACATGTTTCCAATCATTTCTCGGGACTATCATTGTGTCTGTTAAGCGTTTTACCAAAAGTATACAGTCTTCCTACAAGTATACACAGGAATCTTCAAGGTTTAAATTGAGTCATTCAAAAAACGCCAGTCTAATCAGAATCACCTGTGAGTATAAACAGTATTCTCTTCATTTATCAGCTTCATACCAATATTGTCAGCTTTTTAAACGGAAATTCTTAATGTTTGAAAGCACTTTCTTCGGTAATACATCATCTAAAGGAGACAGAATGGAAAACATTATCTGTTCTCTGGGCATTACGCAGCATTCTATCTCTTATCTCCGTGATTGAACATGAACATAAAGATAGAACGGCTCTATGTACCAACATTTCCAGTGTTTCTTACATGTTTCTAATCATTTCTTGGGTGTATCATGGTGTATGTTAAGCGTTTAACCAAAAGTAGACAGTTTTCCTAGAAGTATAAACAGGAATGTTAAAGGTTTCAATTGAGTCATTCATAAAACGCCAGTCTAATCAGAATCACCTGTAAATAGAAACAGTATTCTCTTTATTTATCAGCCTCATACGTATTCTGACCTTTATAGACAGCAATTCTTAATGTTTGAAATCACTTTCCTTGGAAAAACAACATCTAGAGTAGCCGCAAATGTAAACTTCATCCTTACTCTCCTCAGTTGAGAGTTTTTTACCTCTAATCTCAGTGATTGAACTAGGCCATAAAGATAGCACGGCTCTATTATACAGCATTTCAAGTGTTTCTTCCATGTTTCTAGTCACTTCCCGGGACTATCCTAGTGTATTTTAAGAGTTTTACCAAAATTAGATATTTTTTCCAGAAGTAGATACATGAATCTTCAGGATGTAAACTTTGTCATTTAGAAAATGCCAGGCAATTCATCCTCAATTGTAATTATAAACAGTATTCTCTCCATTGATCAACCTAACACACATATTCTGAGCTTTAAAAACAGCAATTGCTCATGTTGGAAGCACTTTCTTTGGAAAAACACCATCTAGAGTAGCCGGAATTGTAAACATTATCATTACTCTCTTCATTTGAGAGTTTTCTACCTCTCATCTCTCTGATTGAACTAGGCCATCAGGATAGAACGGCTCTATTTACCCGCATTTAAACTGTTTCTTACATGTCTCTAATCATTTCTGGGACTATCATTGTGTATTGTAAGAGTGTTACCAAAAGTAGACAGTTTTCCCAGAAGTATACACATGAATCTTCAAGAGTTAAATTGTGCCATTGAGAAAACGCCAGGCAATTCGGCCTCAGTTGTAAACATAAACAGTATTCTCTTCATTTCTCAGCTTCATACCCATATTCTCAGCTTTTTAAACGGAAATTCTTAATGTTTGAAAGCACTTTCTTCGGAAATACATCATCTAAAGTAGCCAGAATGGAAAACATTATCTGTTCTCTCGGCATTACGCAGCATTCTATCTCTAATCTCCGTGATTGAACATGAACATAAAGATAGAACGGCTCTATGTACCAGCATTTCAAGTGTTTCTTACATGTTTCTAATCATTTCTCGGGACTATCATTGTGTCTGTTAAGCGTTTTACCAAAAGTAGACAGTTTTCCTAGAGGTATACACAGGAATCTTCAAGGTTTAATTTGAGTCATTCAGAAAACGCCAGTCTACTCATAATCACCTGTAAATATAAACAGTATTCTCTTCATTTATCAGCTTCACAAATAGTCTGAGCTTTATAAATGGAAATTCTTAATGTTTGAAAGCACTTTATTTGGAAAAACATCATCTAAAATAGCCAGAATGGTAAACATTATCTGTACAATCGTCATTTCCCAGCATTCTACCTCTAATCTTGTGATTGAACATGAAAATAAAGATAGAACGGCTCTATGTACCAGCATTTCAAGTGTTTCTTACATGTTTCTAATCATTTCTCGGGACTATCATTGTGTCTGTTAAGCGTTTTACCAAAAGTAGACAGTCTTCCTACAAGTATACACAGGAATCTTCAAGGTTTAAATTGAGTCATTCAAAAAACGCCAGTCTAATCAGAATCACCTGTGAGTATAAACAGTATTCTCTTCATTTATCAGCTTCATACCCATATTCTCAGCTTTTTAAACGGAAATTCTTAATGTTTGAAAGCACTTTCTTCGGTAATACATCATCTAAAGTAGACAGAATGGAAAACATTATCTGTTCTCTCGGCATTACGCAGCATTCTATCTCTAATCTCCGTGATTGAACATGAACATAAAGATAGAACGGCTCTATGTACCAGCATTTCAAGTGTTTCTTACATGTTTCTAATCATTTCTCGGGTCTATCATTGTGTCTGTTAAGCGTTTAACCAAATGTAGACAGTTTTCCTAGAAGTATAAACAGAAATGTTAAAGGTTTCAATTGAGTCATTCAGAAAACGCCAGTCTAATCAGAATCACCTGTGAATATAAACAGTATTCTCTTCTTTTATCAGCTTCATACCCATATTGTCAGCTTTTTAAACGGAAATTCTTAATGTTTGAAAGCACTTTCTTCGGTAATACATCATCTAAAGTAGACAGAATGGAAAACATTATCTGTTCTCTCGGCATTACGCAGCATTCTATCTCTAATCTCCGTGATTGAACATGAACATAAAGATAGAACGGCTCTATGTACCAGCATTTCAAGTGTTTCTTACATGTTTATAATCATTTCTCGGGTCTATCATGGTGTATGTTAAGCGTTTAACCAAAAGTAGACAGTTTTCCTAGAGGTATAAACAGGAATGTTAAAGGTTTCAATTGAGTCATTCAGAAAACGCCAGTCTAATCAGAATCACCTGTAAATAGAAACAGTATTCTCTTTATTTATCAGCTTCATACGTATTCTGAGCTTTATAAACAGCAATTCTTAATGTTTGAAATCACTTTCCTTGGAAAAACAACATCTAGAGTAGCCGCAAATGTAAACTTCATCCTTACTCTCCTCAGTTGAGAGTTTTTTACCTCTAATCTCAGTGATTGAACTAGGCCATAAAGATAGCACGGCTCTATTATACAGCATTTCAAGTGTTTCTTCCATGTTTCTAGTCACTTCCCGGGACTATCCTAGTGTATTTTAAGAGTTTTACCAAAATTAGACATTTTTCCAGAAGTAGATACATGAATCTTCAGGATTTAAACTTTGTCATTTAGAAAATGCCAAGCAATTCATCCTCAATTGTAATTATAAACAGTATTCTCTCCATTGATCAACCTAACACACATATTCTGAGCTTTAAAAACAGCAATTGCTCATGTTGGAAGCACTTTCTTTGGAAAAACACCATCTAGAGTAGCCGGAATTGTAAACATTATCATTACTCTCTTCATTTGAGAGTTTTCTACCTCTCATCTCTCTGATTGAACTAGGCCATCAGGATAGAACGGCTCTATTTACCCGCATTTAAACTGTTTCTTACATGTCTCTAATCATTTCTGGGACTATCATTGTGTATTGTAAGAGTGTTACCAAAAGTAGACAGTTTTCCCAGAAGTATACACATGAATCTTCAAGAGTTAAATTGTGCCATTCAGAAAACGCCAGGCAATTCGGCCTCAGTTGTAAATATAAACAGTATTCTCTTCATTTCTCAGCTTCATACCCATATTCTCAGCTTTTTAAACGGAAATTCTTAATGTTTGAAAGCACTTTCTTCGGAAATACATCATCTAAAGTAGCCAGAATGGAAAACATTATCTGTTCTCTCGGCATTACGCAGCATTCTATCTCTAATCTCCGTGATTGAACATGAACATAAAGATAGAACGGCTCTATGTACCAGCATTTCAAGTGTTTCTTACATGTTTATAATCATTTCTCGGGACTATCATTGTGTCTGTTAAGCATTTTACCAAAAGTAGACAGTTTTCCTAGAGGTATACACAGGAATCTTCAAGGTTTAATTTGAGTCATTCAGAAAACGCCAGTCTACTCATAATCACCTGTAAATATAAACAGTATTCTCTTCATTTATCAGCTTCACAAATAGTCTGAGCTTTATAAATGGAAATTCTTAATGTTTGAAAGCACTTTATTTGGAAAAACATCATCTAAAATAGCCAGAATGGTAAACATTATCTGTACAATCGTCATTTCCCAGCATTCTACCTCTAATCTTGTGATTGAACATGAAAATAAAGATAGAACGGCTCTATGTACCAGCATTTCAAGTGTTTCTTACATGTTTCTAATCATTTCTCGGGACTATCATTGTGTCTGTTAAGCGTTTTACCAAAAGTATACAGTCTTCCTACAAGTATACACAGGAATCTTCAAGGTTTAAATTGAGTCATTCAAAAAACGCCAGCCTAATCAGAATCACCTGTGAGTATAAACAGTATTCTCTTCATTTATCAGCTTCATACCCATATTGTCAGCTTTTTAAACGGAAATTCTTAATGTTTGAAAGCACTTTCTTCGGTAATACATCATCTAAAGGAGACAGAATGGAAAACATTATCTGTTCTCTCGGCATTACGCAGCATTCTATCTCTAATCTCCGTGATTGAACATGAACATAAAGTTAGAACGGCTCTATGTACCAACATTTCCAGTGTTTCTTACATGTTTCTAATCATTTCTTGGGTCTATCATGGTGTATGTTAAGCGTTTAACCAAAAGTAGACAGTTTTCCTAGAAGTATAAACAGGAATGTTAAAGGTTTCAATTGAGTCATTCAGAAAACGCCAGTCTAATCAGAATCACCTGTAAATAGAAACAGTATTCTCTTTATTTATCAGCCTCATACGTATTCTGACCTTTATAGACAGCAATTCTTAATGTTTGAAATCACTTTCCTTGGAAAAACAACATCTAGAGTAGCCGCAAATGTAAACTTCATCCTTACTCTCCTCAGTTGAGAGTTTTTTACCTCTAATCTCAGTGATTGAACTAGGCCATAAAGATAGCACGGCTCTATTATACAGCATTTCAAGTGTTTCTTCCATGTTTCTAGTCACTTCCCGGGACTATCCTAGTGTATTTTAAGAGTTTTACCAAAATTAGATATTTTTTCCAGAAGTAGATACATGAATCTTCAGGATGTAAACTTTGTCATTTAGAAAATGCCAGGCAATTCATCCTCAATTGTAATTATAAACAGTATTCTCTCCATTGATCAACCTAACACACATATTCTGAGCTTTAAAAACAGCAATTGCTCATGTTGGAAGCACTTTCTTTGGAAAAACACCATCTAGAGTAGCCGGAATTGTAAACATTATCATTACTCTCTTCATTTGAGAGTTTTCTACCTCTAATCTCTCTGATTGAACTAGGCCATCAGGATAGAACGGCTCTATTTACCCGCATTTAAACTGTTTCTTACATGTCTCTAATCATTTCTGGGACTATCATTGTGTATTGTAAGAGTGTTACCAAAAGTAGACAGTTTTCCCAGAAGTATACACATGAATCTTCAAGAGTTAAATTGTGCCATTGAGAAAACGCCAGGCAATTCGGCCTCAGTTGTAAACATAAACAGTATTCTCTTCATTTCTCAGCTTCATACCCATATTCTCAGCTTTTTAAACGGAAATTCTTAATGTTTGAAAGCACTTTCTTCGGAAATACATCATCTAAAGTAGCCAGAATGGAAAACATTATCTGTTCTCTCGGCATTACGCAGCATTCTATCTCTAATCTCCGTGATTGAACATGAACATAAAGATAGAACGGCTCTATGTACCAGCATTTCAAGTGTTTCTTACATGTTTCTAATCATTTCTCGGGACTATCATTGTGTCTGTTAAGCGTTTTACCAAAAGTAGACAGTTTTCCTAGAGGTATACACAGGAATCTTCAAGGTTTAATTTGAGTCATTCAGAAAACGCCAGTCTACTCATAATCACCTGTAAATATAAACAGTATTCTCTTCATTTATCAGCTTCACAAATAGTCTGAGCTTTATAAATGGAAATTCTTAATGTTTGAAAGCACTTTATTTGGAAAAACATCATCTAAAATAGCCAGAATGGTAAACATTATCTGTACAATCGTCATTTCCCAGCATTCTACCTCTAATCTTGTGATTGAACATGAAAATAAAGATAGAACGGCTCTATGTACCAGCATTTCAAGTGTTTCTTACATGTTTCTAATCATTTCTCGGGACTATCATTGTGTCTGTTAAGCGTTTTACCAAAAGTAGACAGTCTTCCTACAAGTATACACAGGAATCTTCAAGGTTTAAATTGAGTCATTCAAAAAACGCCAGTCTAATCAGAATCACCTGTGAGTATAAACAGTATTCTCTTCATTTATCAGCTTCATACCCATATTCTCAGCTTTTTAAACGGAAATTCTTAATGTTTGAAAGCACTTTCTTCGGTAATACATCATCTAAAGTAGACAGAATGGAAAACATTATCTGTTCTCTCGGCATTACGCAGCATTCTATCTCTAATCTCCGTGATTGAACATGAACATAAAGATAGAACGGCTCTATGTACCAGCATTTCAAGTGTTTCTTACATGTTTCTAATCATTTCTCGGGTCTATCATTGTGTCTGTTAAGCGTTTAACCAAAAGTAGACAGTTTTCCTAGAAGTATAAACAGAAATGTTAAAGGTTTCAATTGAGTCATTCAGAAAACGCCAGTCTAATCAGAATCACCTGTGAATATAAACAGTATTCTCTTCTTTTATCAGCTTCATACCCATATTGTCAGCTTTTTAAACGGAAATTCTTAATGTTTGAAAGCACTTTCTTCGGTAATACATCATCTAAAGGAGACAGAATGGAAAACATTATCTGTTCTCTCGGCATTACGCAGCATTCTATCTCTAATCTCCGTGATTGAACATGAACATAAAGTTAGAACGGCTCTATGTACCAACATTTCCAGTGTTTCTTACATGTTTCTAATCATTTCTTGGGTCTATCATGGTGTATGTTAAGCGTTTAACCAAAAGTAGACAGTTTTCCTAGAAGTATAAACAGGAATGTTAAAGGTTTCAATTGAGTCATTCAGAAAACGCCAGTCTAATCAGAATCACCTGTAAATAGAAACAGTATTCTCTTTATTTATCAGCCTCATACGTATTCTGACCTTTATAGACAGCAATTCTTAATGTTTGAAATCACTTTCCTTGGAAAAACAACATCTAGAGTAGCCGCAAATGTAAACTTCATCCTTACTCTCCTCAGTTGAGAGTTTTTTACCTCTAATCTCAGTGATTGAACTAGGCCATAAAGATAGCACGGCTCTATTATACAGCATTTCAAGTGTTTCTTCCATGTTTCTAGTCACTTCCCGGGACTATCCTAGTGTATTTTAAGAGTTTTACCAAAATTAGATATTTTTTCCAGAAGTAGATACATGAATCTTCAGGATGTAAACTTTGTCATTTAGAAAATGCCAGGCAATTCATCCTCAATTGTAATTATAAACAGTATTCTCTCCATTGATCAACCTAACACACATATTCTGAGCTTTAAAAACAGCAATTGCTCATGTTGGAAGCACTTTCTTTGGAAAAACACCATCTAGAGTAGCCGGAATTGTAAACATTATCATTACTCTCTTCATTTGAGAGTTTTCTACCTCTCATCTCTCTGATTGAACTAGGCCATCAGGATAGAACGGCTCTATTTACCCGCATTTAAACTGTTTCTTACATGTCTCTAATCATTTCTGGGACTATCATTGTGTATTGTAAGAGTGTTACCAAAAGTAGACAGTTTTCCCAGAAGTATACACATGAATCTTCAAGAGTTAAATTGTGCCATTCAGAAAACGCCAGGCAATTCGGCCTCAGTTGTAAATATAAACAGTATTCTCTTCATTTCTCAGCTTCATACCCATATTCTCAGCTTTTTAAACGGAAATTCTTAATGTTTGAAAGCACTTTCTTCGGAAATACATCATCTAAAGTAGCCAGAATGGAAAACATTATCTGTTCTCTCGGCATTACGCAGCATTCTATCTCTAATCTCCGTGATTGAACATGAACATAAAGATAGAACGGCTCTATGTACCAGCATTTCAAGTGTTTCTTACATGTTTATAATCATTTCTCGGGACTATCATTGTGTCTGTTAAGCATTTTACCAAAAGTAGACAGTTTTCCTAGAGGTATACACAGGAATCTTCAAGGTTTAATTTGAGTCATTCAGAAAACGCCAGTCTACTCATAATCACCTGTAAATATAAACAGTATTCTCTTCATTTATCAGCTTCACAAATAGTCTGAGCTTTATAAATGGAAATTCTTAATGTTTGAAAGCACTTTATTTGGAAAAACATCATCTAAAATAGCCAGAATGGTAAACATTATCTGTACAATCGTCATTTCCCAGCATTCTACCTCTAATCTTGTGATTGAACATGAAAATAAAGATAGAACGGCTCTATGTACCAGCATTTCAAGTGTTTCTTACATGTTTCTAATCATTTCTCGGGACTATCATTGTGTCTGTTAAGCGTTTTACCAAAAGTATACAGTCTTCCTACAAGTATACACAGGAATCTTCAAGGTTTAAATTGAGTCATTCAAAAAACGCCAGTCTAATCAGAATCACCTGTGAGTATAAACAGTATTCTCTTCATTTATCAGCTTCATACCCATATTGTCAGCTTTTTAAACGGAAATTCTTAATGTTTGAAAGCACTTTCTTCGGTAATACATCATCTAAAGGAGACAGAATGGAAAACATTATCTGTTCTCTCGGCATTACGCAGCATTCTATCTCTAATCTCCGTGATTGAACATGAACATAAAGTTAGAACGGCTCTATGTACCAACATTTCCAGTGTTTCTTACATGTTTCTAATCATTTCTTGGGTCTATCATGGTGTATGTTAAGCGTTTAACCAAAAGTAGACAGTTTTCCTAGAAGTATAAACAGGAATGTTAAAGGTTTCAATTGAGTCATTCAGAAAACGCCAGTCTAATCAGAATCACCTGTAAATAGAAACAGTATTCTCTTTATTTATCAGCCTCATACGTATTCTGACCTTTATAGACAGCAATTCTTAATGTTTGAAATCACTTTCCTTGGAAAAACAACATCTAGAGTAGCCGCAAATGTAAACTTCATCCTTACTCTCCTCAGTTGAGAGTTTTTTACCTCTAATCTCAGTGATTGAACTAGGCCATAAAGATAGCACGGCTCTATTATACAGCATTTCAAGTGTTTCTTCCATGTTTCTAGTCACTTCCCGGGACTATCCTAGTGTATTTTAAGAGTTTTACCAAAATTAGATATTTTTTCCAGAAGTAGATACATGAATCTTCAGGATGTAAACTTTGTCATTTAGAAAATGCCAGGCAATTCATCCTCAATTGTAATTATAAACAGTATTCTCTCCATTGATCAACCTAACACACATATTCTGAGCTTTAAAAACAGCAATTGCTCATGTTGGAAGCACTTTCTTTGGAAAAACACCATCTAGAGTAGCCGGAATTGTAAACATTATCATTACTCTCTTCATTTGAGAGTTTTCTACCTCTAATCTCTCTGATTGAACTAGGCCATCAGGATAGAACGGCTCTATTTACCCGCATTTAAACTGTTTCTTACATGTCTCTAATCATTTCTGGGACTATCATTGTGTATTGTAAGAGTGTTACCAAAAGTAGACAGTTTTCCCAGAAGTATACACATGAATCTTCAAGAGTTAAATTGTGCCATTGAGAAAACGCCAGGCAATTCGGCCTCAGTTGTAAACATAAACAGTATTCTCTTCATTTCTCAGCTTCATACCCATATTCTCAGCTTTTTAAACGGAAATTCTTAATGTTTGAAAGCACTTTCTTCGGAAATACATCATCTAAAGTAGCCAGAATGGAAAACATTATCTGTTCTCTCGGCATTACGCAGCATTCTATCTCTAATCTCCGTGATTGAACATGAACATAAAGATAGAACGGCTCTATGTACCAGCATTTCAAGTGTTTCTTACATGTTTCTAATCATTTCTCGGGACTATCATTGTGTCTGTTAAGCGTTTTACCAAAAGTAGACAGTTTTCCTAGAGGTATACACAGGAATCTTCAAGGTTTAATTTGAGTCATTCAGAAAACGCCAGTCTACTCATAATCACCTGTAAATATAAACAGTATTCTCTTCATTTATCAGCTTCACAAATAGTCTGAGCTTTATAAATGGAAATTCTTAATGTTTGAAAGCACTTTATTTGGAAAAACATCATCTAAAATAGCCAGAATGGTAAACATTATCTGTACAATCGTCATTTCCCAGCATTCTACCTCTAATCTTGTGATTGAACATGAAAATAAAGATAGAACGGCTCTATGTACCAGCATTTCAAGTGTTTCTTACATGTTTCTAATCATTTCTCGGGACTATCATTGTGTCTGTTAAGCGTTTTACCAAAAGTAGACAGTCTTCCTACAAGTATACACAGGAATCTTCAAGGTTTAAATTGAGTCATTCAAAAAACGCCAGTCTAATCAGAATCACCTGTGAGTATAAACAGTATTCTCTTCATTTATCAGCTTCATACCCATATTGTCAGCTTTTTAAACGGAAATTCTTAATGTTTGAAAGCACTTTCTTCGGTAATACATCATCTAAAGTAGACAGAATGGAAAACATTATCTGTTCTCTCGGCATTACGCAGCATTCTATCTCTAATCTCCGTGATTGAACATGAACATAAAGATAGAACGGCTCTATGTACCAGCATTTCAAGTGTTTCTTACATGTTTCTAATCATTTCTCGGGTCTATCATTGTGTCTGTTAAGCGTTTAACCAAAAGTAGACAGTTTTCCTAGAAGTATAAACAGAAATGTTAAAGGTTTCAATTGAGTCATTCAGAAAACGCCAGTCTAATCAGAATCACCTGTGAATATAAACAGTATTCTCTTCTTTTATCAGCTTCATACCCATATTGTCAGCTTTTTAAACGGAAATTCTTAATGTTTGAAAGCACTTTCTTCGGTAATACATCATCTAAAGGAGACAGAATGGAAAACATTATCTGTTCTCTCGGCATTACGCAGCATTCTATCTCTAATCTCCGTGATTGAACATGAACATAAAGTTAGAACGGCTCTATGTACCAACATTTCCAGTGTTTCTTACATGTTTCTAATCATTTCTTGGGTCTATCATGGTGTATGTTAAGCGTTTAACCAAAAGTAGACAGTTTTCCTAGAAGTATAAACAGGAATGTTAAAGGTTTCAATTGAGTCATTCAGAAAACGCCAGTCTAATCAGAATCACCTGTAAATAGAAACAGTATTCTCTTTATTTATCAGCCTCATACGTATTCTGACCTTTATAGACAGCAATTCTTAATGTTTGAAATCACTTTCCTTGGAAAAACAACATCTAGAGTAGCCGCAAATGTAAACTTCATCCTTACTCTCCTCAGTTGAGAGTTTTTTACCTCTAATCTCAGTGATTGAACTAGGCCATAAAGATAGCACGGCTCTATTATACAGCATTTCAAGTGTTTCTTCCATGTTTCTAGTCACTTCCCGGGACTATCCTAGTGTATTTTAAGAGTTTTACCAAAATTAGATATTTTTTCCAGAAGTAGATACATGAATCTTCAGGATGTAAACTTTGTCATTTAGAAAATGCCAGGCAATTCATCCTCAATTGTAATTATAAACAGTATTCTCTCCATTGATCAACCTAACACACATATTCTGAGCTTTAAAAACAGCAATTGCTCATGTTGGAAGCACTTTCTTTGGAAAAACACCATCTAGAGTAGCCGGAATTGTAAACATTATCATTACTCTCTTCATTTGAGAGTTTTCTACCTCTAATCTCTCTGATTGAACTAGGCCATCAGGATAGAACGGCTCTATTTACCCGCATTTAAACTGTTTCTTACATGTCTCTAATCATTTCTGGGACTATCATTGTGTATTGTAAGAGTGTTACCAAAAGTAGACAGTTTTCCCAGAAGTATACACATGAATCTTCAAGAGTTAAATTGTGCCATTCAGAAAACGCCAGGCAATTCGGCCTCAGTTGTAAACATAAACAGTATTCTCTTCATTTCTCAGCTTCATACCCATATTCTCAGCTTTTTAAACGGAAATTCTTAATGTTTGAAAGCACTTTCTTCGGAAATACATCATCTAAAGTAGCCAGAATGGAAAACATTATCTGTTCTCTCGGCATTACGCAGCATTCTATCTCTAATCTCCGTGATTGAACATGAACATAAAGATAGAACGGCTCTATGTACCAGCATTTCAAGTGTTTCTTACATGTTTCTAATCATTTCTCGGGACTATCATTGTGTCTGTTAAGCGTTTTACCAAAAGTAGACAGTTTTCCTAGAGGTATACACAGGAATCTTCAAGGTTTAATTTGAGTCATTCAGAAAACGCCAGTCTACTCATAATCACCTGTAAATATAAACAGTATTCTCTTCATTTATCAGCTTCACAAATAGTCTGAGCTTTATAAATGGAAATTCTTAATGTTTGAAAGCACTTTATTTGGAAAAACATCATCTAAAATAGCCAGAATGGTAAACATTATCTGTACAATCGTCATTTCCCAGCATTCTACCTCTAATCTTGTGATTGAACATGAAAATAAAGATAGAACGGCTCTATGTACCAGCATTTCAAGTGTTTCTTACATGTTTCTAATCATTTCTCGGGACTATCATTGTGTCTGTTAAGCGTTTTACCAAAAGTAGACAGTCTTCCTACAAGTATACACAGGAATCTTCAAGGTTTAAATTGAGTCATTCAAAAAACGCCAGTCTAATCAGAATCACCTGTGAGTATAAACAGTATTCTCTTCATTTATCAGCTTCATACCCATATTGTCAGCTTTTTAAACGGAAATTCTTAATGTTTGAAAGCACTTTCTTCGGTAATACATCATCTAAAGTAGACAGAATGGAAAACATTATCTGTTCTCTCGGCATTACGCAGCATTCTATCTCTAATCTCCGTGATTGAACATGAACATAAAGATAGAACGGCTCTATGTACCAGCATTTCAAGTGTTTCTTACATGTTTCTAATCATTTCTCGGGTCTATCATTGTGTCTGTTAAGCGTTTAACCAAAAGTAGACAGTTTTCCTAGAAGTATAAACAGAAATGTTAAAGGTTTCAATTGAGTCATTCAGAAAACGCCAGTCTAATCAGAATCACCTGTGAATATAAACAGTATTCTCTTCTTTTATCAGCTTCATACCCATATTGTCAGCTTTTTAAACGGAAATTCTTAATGTTTGAAAGCACTTTCTTCGGTAATACATCATCTAAAGTAGACAGAATGGAAAACATTATCTGTTCTCTCGGCATTACGCAGCATTCTATCTCTAATCTCCGTGATTGAACATGAACATAAAGATAGAACGGCTCTATGTACCAGCATTTCAAGTGTTTCTTACATGTTTATAATCATTTCTCGGGTCTATCATGGTGTATGTTAAGCGTTTAACCAAAAGTAGACAGTTTTCCTAGAGGTATAAACAGGAATGTTAAAGGTTTCAATTGAGTCATTCAGAAAACGCCAGTCTAATCAGAATCACCTGTAAATAGAAACAGTATTCTCTTTATTTATCAGCTTCATACGTATTCTGAGCTTTATAAACAGCAATTCTTAATGTTTGAAATCACTTTCCTTGGAAAAACAACATCTAGAGTAGCCGCAAATGTAAACTTCATCCTTACTCTCCTCAGTTGAGAGTTTTTTACCTCTAATCTCAGTGATTGAACTAGGCCATAAAGATAGCACGGCTCTATTATACAGCATTTCAAGTGTTTCTTCCATGTTTCTAGTCAGTTCCCGGGACTATCCTAGTGTATTTTAAGAGTTTTACCAAAATTAGACATTTTTCCAGAAGTAGATACATGAATCTTCAGGATGTAAACTTTGTCATTTAGAAAATGCCAAGCAATTCATCCTCAATTGTAATTATAAACAGTATTCTCTCCATTGATCAACCTAACACACATATTCTGAGCTTTAAAAACAGCAATTGCTCATGTTGGAAGCACTTTCTTTGGAAAAACACCATCTAGAGTAGCCGGAATTGTAAACATTATCATTACTCTCTTCATTTGAGAGTTTTCTACCTCTCATCTCTCTGATTGAACTAGGCCATCAGGATAGAACGGCTCTATTTACCCGCATTTAAACTGTTTCTTACATGTCTCTAATCATTTCTGGGACTATCATTGTGTATTGTAAGAGTGTTACCAAAAGTAGACAGTTTTCCCAGAAGTATACACATGAATCTTCAAGAGTTAAATTGTGCCATTCAGAAAACGCCAGGCAATTCGGCCTCAGTTGTAAATATAAACAGTATTCTCTTCATTTATCAGCTTCATACCCATATTCTCAGCTTTTTAAACGGAAATTCTTAATGTTTGAAAGCACTTTCTTCGGAAATACATCATCTAAAGTAGCCAGAATGGAAAACATTATCTGTTCTCTCGGCATTACGCAGCATTCTATCTCTAATCTCCGTGATTGAACATGAACATAAAGATAGAACGGCTCTATGTACCAGCATTTCAGGTGTTTCTTACATGTTTATAATCATTTCTCGGGACTATCATTGTGTCTGTTAAGCATTTTACCAAAAGTAGACAGTTTTCCTAGAGGTATACACAGGAATCTTCAAGGTTTAATTTGAGTCATTCAGAAAACGCCAGTCTACTCATAATCACCTGTAAATATAAACAGTATTCTCTTCATTTATCAGCTTCACAAATAGTCTGAGCTTTATAAATGGAAATTCTTAATGTTTGAAAGCACTTTATTTGGAAAAACATCATCTAAAATAGCCAGAATGGTAAACATTATCTGTACAATCGTCATTTTCCAGCCTTCTACCTCTAATCTTGTGATTGAACATGAAAATAAAGATAGAACGGCTCTATGTACCAGCATTTCAAGTGTTTCTTACATGTTTCCAATCATTTCTCGGGACTATCATTGTGTCTGTTAAGCGTTTTACCAAAATTATACAGTCTTCCTACAAGTATACACAGGAATCTTCAAGGTTTAAATTGAGTCATTCAAAAAACGCCAGTCTAATCAGAATCACCTGTGAGTATAAACAGTATTCTCTTCATTTATCAGCTTCATACCAATATTGTCAGCTTTTTAAACGGAAATTCTTAATGTTTGAAAGCACTTTCTTCGGTAATACATCATCTAAAGGAGACAGAATGGAAAACATTATCTGTTCTCTGGGCATTACGCAGCATTCTATCTCTTATCTCCGTGATTGAACATGAACATAAAGATAGAACGGCTCTATGTACCAGCATTTCAGGTGTTTCTTACATGTTTCTAATCATTTCTCGGGACTATCATTGTGTCTGTTAAGCGTTTTACCAAAAGTAGACAGTTTTCCTAGAGGTATACACAGGAATCTTCAAGGTTTAATTTGAGTCATTCAGAAAACGCCAGTCTACTCATAATCACCTGTAAATATAAACAGTATTCTCTTCATTTATCAGCTTCACAAATAGTCTGAGCTTTATAAATGGAAATTCTTAATGTTTGAAAGCACTTTATTTGGAAAAACATCATCTAAAATAGCCAGAATGGTAAACATTATCTGTACAATCGTCATTTCCCAGCATTCTACCTCTAATCTTGTGATTGAACATGAAAATAAAGATAGAACGGCTCTATGTACCAGCATTTCAAGTGTTTCTTACATGTTTCTAATCATTTCTCGGGACTATCATTGTGTCTGTTAAGCGTTTTACCAAAAGTAGACAGTCTTCCTACAAGTATACACAGGAATCTTCAAGGTTTAAATTGAGTCATTCAAAAAACGCCAGTCTAATCAGAATCACCTGTGAGTATAAACAGTATTCTCTTCATTTATCAGCTTCATACCCATATTCTCAGCTTTTTAAACGGAAATTCTTAATGTTTGAAAGCACTTTCTTCGGTAATACATCATCTAAAGTAGACAGAATGGAAAACATTATCTGTTCTCTCGGCATTACGCAGCATTCTATCTCTAATCTCCGTGATTGAACATGAACATAAAGATAGAACGGCTCTATGTACCAGCATTTCAAGTGTTTCTTACATGTTTCTAATCATTTCTCGGGTCTATCATTGTGTCTGTTAAGCGTTTAACCAAAAGTAGACAGTTTTCCTAGAAGTATAAACAGAAATGTTAAAGGTTTCAATTGAGTCATTCAGAAAACGCCAGTCTAATCAGAATCACCTGTGAATATAAACAGTATTCTCTTCTTTTATCAGCTTCATACCCATATTGTCAGCTTTTTAAACGGAAATTCTTAATGTTTGAAAGCACTTTCTTCGGTAATACATCATCTAAAGTAGACAGAATGGAAAACATTATCTGTTCTCTCGGCATTACGCAGCATTCTATCTCTAATCTCCGTGATTGAACATGAACATAAAGATAGAACGGCTCTATGTACCAGCATTTCAAGTGTTTCTTACATGTTTATAATCATTTCTCGGGTCTATCATGGTGTATGTTAAGCGTTTAACCAAAAGTAGACAGTTTTCCTAGAGGTATAAACAGGAATGTTAAAGGTTTCAATTGAGTCATTCAGAAAACGCCAGTCTAATCAGAATCACCTGTAAATAGAAACAGTATTCTCTTTATTTATCAGCTTCATACGTATTCTGAGCTTTATAAACAGCAATTCTTAATGTTTGAAATCACTTTCCTTGGAAAAACAACATCTAGAGTAGCCGCAAATGTAAACTTCATCCTTACTCTCCTCAGTTGAGAGTTTTTTACCTCTAATCTCAGTGATTGAACTAGGCCATAAAGATAGCACGGCTCTATTATACAGCATTTCAAGTGTTTCTTCCATGTTTCTAGTCAGTTCCCGGGACTATCCTAGTGTATTTTAAGAGTTTTACCAAAATTAGACATTTTTCCAGAAGTAGATACATGAATCTTCAGGATTTAAACTTTGTCATTTAGAAAATGCCAAGCAATTCATCCTCAATTGTAATTATAAACAGTATTCTCTCCATTGATCAACCTAACACACATATTCTGAGCTTTAAAAACAGCAATTGCTCATGTTGGAAGGACTTTCTTTGGAAAAACACCATCTAGAGTAGCCGGAATTGTAAACATTATCATTACTCTCTTCATTTGAGAGTTTTCTACCTCTCATCTCTCTGATTGAACTAGGCCATCAGGATAGAACGGCTCTATTTACCCGCATTTAAACTGTTTCTTACATGTCTCTAATCATTTCTGGGACTATCATTGTGTATTGTAAGAGTGTTACCAAAAGTAGACAGTTTTCCCAGAAGTATACACATGAATCTTCAAGAGTTAAATTGTGCCATTCAGAAAACGCCAGGCAATTCGGCCTCAGTTGTAAATATAAACAGTATTCTCTTCATTTCTCAGCTTCATACCCATATTCTCAGCTTTTTAAACGGAAATTCTTAATGTTTGAAAGCACTTTCTTCGGAAATACATCATCTAAAGTAGCCAGAATGGAAAACATTATCTGTTCTCTCGGCATTACACAGCATTCTATCTCTAATCTCCGTGATTGAACATGAACATAAAGATAGAACGGCTCTATGTACCAGCATTTCAAGTGTTTCTTACATGTTTATAATTATTTCTCGGGACTATCATTGTGTCTGTTAAGCATTTTACCAAAAGTAGACAGTTTTCCTAGAGGTATACACAGGAATCTTCAAGGTTTAATTTGAGTCATTCAGAAAACGCCAGTCTACTCATAATCACCTGTAAATATAAACAGTATTCTCTTCATTTATCAGCTTCACAAATAGTCTGAGCTTTATAAATGGAAATTCTTAATGTTTGAAAGCACTTTATTTGGAAAAACATCATCTAAAATAGCCAGAATGGTAAACATTATCTGTACAATCGTCATTTTCCAGCATTCTACCTCTAATCTTGTGATTGAACATGAAAATAAAGATAGAACGGCTCTATGTACCAGCATTTCAAGTGTTTCTTACATGTTTCTAATCATTTCTCGGGACTATCATTGTGTCTGTTAAGCGTTTTACCAAAAGTATACAGTCTTCCTACAAGTATACACAGGAATCTTCAAGGTTTAAATTGAGTCATTCAAAAAACGCCAGTCTAATCAGAATCAACTGTGAGTATAAACAGTATTCTCTTCATTTATCAGCTTCATACCCATATTGTCAGCTTTTTAAACGGAAATTCTTAATGTTTGAAAGCACTTTCTTCGGTAATACATCATCTAAAGGAGACAGAATGGAAAACATTATCTGTTCTCTCGGCATTACGCAGCATTCTATCTCTAATCTCCGTGATTGAACATGAACATAAAGTTAGAACGGCTCTATGTACCAACATTTCCAGTGTTTCTTACATGTTTCTAATCATTTCTTGGGTCTATCATGGTGTATGTTAAGCGTTTAACCAAAAGTAGACAGTTTTCCTAGAAGTATAAACAGGAATGTTAAAGGTTTCAATTGAGTCATTCAGAAAACGCCAGTCTAATCAGAATCACCTGTAAATAGAAACAGTATTCTCTTTATTTATCAGCCTCATACGTATTCTGACCTTTATAGACAGCAATTCTTAATGTTTGAAATCACTTTCCTTGGAAAAACAACATCTAGAGTAGCCGCAAATGTAAACTTCATCCTTACTCTCCTCAGTTGAGAGTTTTTTACCTCTAATCTCAGTGATTGAACTAGGCCATAAAGATAGCACGGCTCTATTATACAGCATTTCAAGTGTTTCTTCCATGTTTCTAGTCACTTCCCGGGACTATCCTAGTGTATTTTAAGAGTTTTACCAAAATTAGATATTTTTTCCAGAAGTAGATACATGAATCTTCAGGATGTAAACTTTGTCATTTAGAAAATGCCAGGCAATTCATCCTCAATTGTAATTATAAACAGTATTCTCTCCATTGATCAACCTAACACACATATTCTGAGCTTTAAAAACAGCAATTGCTCATGTTGGAAGCACTTTCTTTGGAAAAACACCATCTAGAGTAGCCGGAATTGTAAACATTATCATTACTGTCTTCATTTGAGAGTTTTCTACCTCTCATCTCTCTGATTGAACTAGGCCATCAGGATAGAACGGCTCTATTTACCCGCATTTAAACTGTTTCTTACATGTCTCTAATCATTTCTGGGACTATCATTGTGTATTGTAAGAGTGTTACCAAAAGTAGACAGTTTTCCCAGAAGTATACACATGAATCTTCAAGAGTTAAATTGTGCCATTCAGAAAACGCCAGGCAATTCGGCCTCAGTTGTAAATATAAACAGTATTCTCTTCATTTCTCAGCTTCATACCCATATTCTCAGCTTTTTAAACGGAAATTCTTAATGTTTGAAAGCACTTTCTTCGGAAATACATCATCTAAAGTAGCCAGAATGGAAAACATTATCTGTTCTCTCGGCATTACGCAGCATTCTATCTCTAATCTCCGTGATTGAACATGAACATAAAGATAGAACGGCTCTATGTACCAGCATTTCAAGTGTTTCTTACATGTTTATAATCATTTCTCGGGACTATCATTGTGTCTGTTAAGCATTTTACCAAAAGTAGACAGTTTTCCTAGAGGTATACACAGGAATCTTCAAGGTTTAATTTGAGTCATTCAGAAAACGCCAGTCTACTCATAATCACCTGTAAATATAAACAGTATTCTCTTCATTTATCAGCTTCACAAATAGTCTGAGCTTTATAAATGGAAATTCTTAATGTTTGAAAGCACTTTATTTGGAAAAACATCATCTAAAATAGCCAGAATGGTAAACATTATCTGTACAATCGTCATTTTCCAGCATTCTACCTCTAATCTTGTGATTGAACATGAAAATAAAGATAGAACGGCTCTATGTACCAGCATTTCAAGTGTTTCTTACATGTTTCTAATCATTTCTCGGGACTATCATTGTGTCTGTTAAGCGTTTTACCAAAAGTATACAGTCTTCCTACAAGTATACACAGGAATCTTCAAGGTTTAAATTGAGTCATTCAAAAAACGCCAGTCTAATCAGAATCACCTGTGAGTATAAACAGTATTCTCTTCATTTATCAGCTTCATACCCATATTGTCAGCTTTTTAAACGGAAATTCTTAATGTTTGAAAGCACTTTCTTCGGTAATACATCATCTAAAGGAGACAGAATGGAAAACATTATCTGTTCTCTCGGCATTACGCAGCATTCTATCTCTAATCTCCGTGATTGAACATGAACATAAAGTTAGAACGGCTCTATGTACCAACATTTCCAGTGTTTCTTACATGTTTCTAATCATTTCTTGGGTCTATCATGGTGTATGTTAAGCGTTTAACCAAAAGTAGACAGTTTTCCTAGAAGTATAAACAGGAATGTTAAAGGTTTCAATTGAGTCATTCAGAAAACGCCAGTCTAATCAGAATCACCTGTAAATAGAAACAGTATTCTCTTTATTTATCAGCCTCATACGTATTCTGACCTTTATAGACAGCAATTCTTAATGTTTGAAATCACTTTCCTTGGAAAAACAACATCTAGAGTAGCCGCAAATGTAAACTTCATCCTTACTCTCCTCAGTTGAGAGTTTTTTACCTCTAATCTCAGTGATTGAACTAGGCCATAAAGATAGCACGGCTCTATTATACAGCATTTCAAGTGTTTCTTCCATGTTTCTAGTCACTTCCCGGGACTATCCTAGTGTATTTTAAGAGTTTTACCAAAATTAGATATTTTTTCCAGAAGTAGATACTTGAATCTTCAGGATGTAAACTTTGTCATTTAGAAAATGCCAGGCAATTCATCCTCAATTGTAATTATAAACAGTATTCTCTCCATTGATCAACCTAACACACATATTCTGAGCTTTAAAAACAGCAATTGCTCATGTTGGAAGCACTTTCTTTGGAAAAACACCATCTAGAGTAGCCGGAATTGTAAACATTATCATTACTCTCTTCATTTGAGAGTTTTCTACCTCTAATCTCTCTGATTGAACTAGGCCATCAGGATAGAACGGCTCTATTTACCCGCATTTAAACTGTTTCTTACATGTCTCTAATCATTTCTGGGACTATCATTGTGTATTGTAAGAGTGTTACCAAAAGTAGACAGTTTTCCCAGAAGTATACACATGAATCTTCAAGAGTTAAATTGTGCCATTGAGAAAACGCCAGGCAATTCGGCCTCAGTTGTAAACATAAACAGTATTCTCTTCATTTCTCAGCTTCATACCCATATTCTCAGCTTTTTAAACGGAAATTCTTAATGTTTGAAAGCACTTTCTTCGGAAATACATCATCTAAAGTAGCCAGAATGGAAAACATTATCTGTTCTCTCGGCATTACGCAGCATTCTATCTCTAATCTCCGTGATTGAACATGAACATAAAGATAGAACGGCTCTATGTACCAGCATTTCAAGTGTTTCTTACATGTTTCTAATCATTTCTCGGGACTATCATTGTGTCTGTTAAGCGTTTTACCAAAAGTAGACAGTTTTCCTAGAGGTATACACAGGAATCTTCAAGGTTTAATTTGAGTCATTCAGAAAACGCCAGTCTACTCATAATCACCTGTAAATATAAACAGTATTCTCTTCATTTATCAGCTTCACAAATAGTCTGAGCTTTATAAATGGAAATTCTTAATGTTTGAAAGCACTTTATTTGGAAAAACATCATCTAAAATAGCCAGAATGGTAAACATTATCTGTACAATCGTCATTTCCCAGCATTCTACCTCTAATCTTGTGATTGAACATGAAAATAAAGATAGAACGGCTCTATGTACCAGCATTTCAAGTGTTTCTTACATGTTTCTAATCATTTCTCGGGACTATCATTGTGTCTGTTAAGCGTTTTACCAAAAGTAGACAGTCTTCCTACAAGTATACACAGGAATCTTCAAGGTTTAAATTGAGTCATTCAAAAAACGCCAGTCTAATCAGAATCACCTGTGAGTATAAACAGTATTCTCTTCATTTATCAGCTTCATACCCATATTCTCAGCTTTTTAAACGGAAATTCTTAATGTTTGAAAGCACTTTCTTCGGTAATACATCATCTAAAGTAGACAGAATGGAAAACATTATCTGTTCTCTCGGCATTACGCAGCATTCTATCTCTAATCTCCGTGATTGAACATGAACATAAAGATAGAACGGCTCTATGTACCAGCATTTCAAGTGTTTCTTACATGTTTCTAATCATTTCTCGGGTCTATCATTGTGTCTGTTAAGCGTTTAACCAAAAGTAGACAGTTTTCCTAGAAGTATAAACAGAAATGTTAAAGGTTTCAATTGAGTCATTCAGAAAACGCCAGTCTAATCAGAATCACCTGTGAATATAAACAGTATTCTCTTCTTTTATCAGCTTCATACCCATATTGTCAGCTTTTTAAACGGAAATTCTTAATGTTTGAAAACACTTTCTTCGGTAATACATCATCTAAAGTAGACAGAATGGAAAACATTATCTGTTCTCTCGGCATTACGCAGCATTCTATCTCTAATCTCCGTGATTGAACATGAACATAAAGATAGAACGGCTCTATGTACCAGCATTTCAAGTGTTTATTACATGTTTATAATCATTTCTCGGGTCTATCATGGTGTATGTTAAGCGTTTAACCAAAAGTAGACAGTTTTCCTAGAGGTATAAACAGGAATGTTAAAGGTTTCAATTGAGTCATTCAGAAAACGCCAGTCTAATCAGAATCACCTGTAAATAGAAACAGTATTCTCTTTATTTATCAGCTTCATACGTATTCTGAGCTTTATAAACAGCAATTCTTAATGTTTGAAATCACTTTCCTTGGAAAAACAACATCTAGAGTAGCCGCAAATGTAAACTTCATCCTTACTCTCCTCAGTTGAGAGTTTTTTACCTCTAATCTCAGTGATTGAACTAGGCCATAAAGATAGCACGGCTCTATTATACAGCATTTCAAGTGTTTCTTCCATGTTTCTAGTCAGTTCCCGGGACTATCCTAGTGTATTTTAAGAGTTTTACCAAAATTAGACATTTTTCCAGAAGTAGATACATGAATCTTCAGGATGTAAACTTTGTCATTTAGAAAATGCCAAGCAATTCATCCTCAATTGTAATTATAAACAGTATTCTCTCCATTGATCAACCTAACACACATATTCTGAGCTTTAAAAACAGCAATTGCTCATGTTGGAAGCACTTTCTTTGGAAAAACACCATCTAGAGTAGCCGGAATTGTAAACATTATCATTACTCTCTTCATTTGAGAGTTTTCTACCTCTCATCTCTCTGATTGAACTAGGCCATCAGGATAGAACGGCTCTATTTACCCGCATTTAAACTGTTTCTTACATGTCTCTAATCATTTCTGGGACTATCATTGTGTATTGTAAGAGTGTTACCAAAAGTAGACAGTTTTCCCAGAAGTATACACATGAATCTTCAAGAGTTAAATTGTGCCATTCAGAAAACGCCAGGCAATTCGGCCTCAGTTGTAAACATAAACAGTATTCTCTTCATTTCTCAGCTTCATACCCATATTCTCAGCTTTTTAAACGGAAATTCTTAATGTTTGAAAGCACTTTCTTCGGAAATACATCATCTAAAGTAGCCAGAATGGAAAACATTATCTGTTCTCTCGGCATTACGCAGCATTCTATCTCTAATCTCCGTGATTGAACATGAACATAAAGATAGAACGGCTCTATGTACCAGCATTTCAAGTGTTTCTTACATGTTTATAATCATTTCTCGGGACTATCATTGTGTCTGTTAAGCATTTTACCAAAAGTAGACAGATTTCCTAGAGGTATACACAGGAATCTTCAAGGTTTAATTTGAGTCATTCAGAAAACGCCAGTCTACTCATAATCACCTGTAAATATAAACAGTATTCTCTTCATTTATCAGCTTCACAAATAGTCTGAGCTTTATAAATGGAAATTCTTAATGTTTGAAAGCACTTTATTTGGAAAAACATCATCTAAAATAGCCAGAATGGTAAACATTATCTGTACAATCGTCATTTTCCAGCCTTCTACCTCTAATCTTGTGATTGAACATGAAAATAAAGATAGAACGGCTCTATGTACCAGCATTTCAAGTGTTTCTTACATGTTTCCAATCATTTCTCGGGACTATCATTGTGTCTGTTAAGCGTTTTACCAAAAGTATACAGTCTTCCTACAAGTATACACAGGAATCTTCAAGGTTTAAATTGAGTCATTCAAAAAACGCCAGTCTAATCAGAATCACCTGTGAGTATAAACAGTATTCTCTTCATTTATCAGCTTCATACCAATATTGTCAGCTTTTTAAACGGAAATTCTTAATGTTTGAAAGCACTTTCTTCGGTAATACATCATCTAAAGGAGACAGAATGGAAAACATTATCTGTTCTCTGGGCATTACGCAGCATTCTATCTCTTATCTCCGTGATTGAACATGAACATAAAGATAGAACGGCTCTATGTACCAACATTTCCAGTGTTTCTTACATGTTTCTAATCATTTCTTGGGTGTATCATGGTGTATGTTAAGCGTTTAACCAAAAGTAGACAGTTTTCCTAGAAGTATAAACAGGAATGTTAAAGGTTTCAATTGAGTCATTCATAAAACGCCAGTCTAATCAGAATCACCTGTAAATAGAAACAGTATTCTCTTTATTTATCAGCCTCATACGTATTCTGACCTTTATAGACAGCAATTCTTAATGTTTGAAATCACTTTCCTTGGAAAAACAACATCTAGAGTAGCCGCAAATGTAAACTTCATCCTTACTCTCCTCAGTTGAGAGTTTTTTACCTCTAATCTCAGTGATTGAACTAGGCCATAAAGATAGCACGGCTCTATTATACAGCATTTCAAGTGTTTCTTCCATGTTTCTAGTCACTTCCCGGGACTATCCTAGTGTATTTTAAGAGTTTTACCAAAATTAGATATTTTTTCCAGAAGTAGATACATGAATCTTCAGGATGTAAACTTTGTCATTTAGAAAATGCCAGGCAATTCATCCTCAATTGTAATTATAAACAGTATTCTCTCCATTGATCAACCTAACACACATATTCTGAGCTTTAAAAACAGCAATTGCTCATGTTGGAAGCACTTTCTTTGGAAAAACACCATCTAGAGTAGCCGGAATTGTAAACATTATCATTACTCTCTTCATTTGAGAGTTTTCTACCTCTAATCTCTCTGATTGAACTAGGCCATCAGGATAGAACGGCTCTATTTACCCGCATTTAAACTGTTTCTTACATGTCTCTAATCATTTCTGGGACTATCATTGTGTATTGTAAGAGTGTTACCAAAAGTAGACAGTTTTCCCAGAAGTATACACATGAATCTTCAAGAGTTAAATTGTGCCATTGAGAAAACGCCAGGCAATTCGGCCTCAGTTGTAAACATAAACAGTATTCTCTTCATTTCTCAGCTTCATACCCATATTCTCAGCTTTTTAAACGGAAATTCTTAATGTTTGAAAGCACTTTCTTCGGAAATACATCATCTAAAGTAGCCAGAATGGAAAACATTATCTGTTCTCTCGGCATTACGCAGCATTCTATCTCTAATCTCCGTGATTGAACATGAACATAAAGATAGAACGGCTCTATGTACCAGCATTTCAAGTGTTTCTTACATGTTTCTAATCATTTCTCGGGACTATCATTGTGTCTGTTAAGCGTTTTACCAAAAGTAGACAGTTTTCCTAGAGGTATACACAGGAATCTTCAAGGTTTAATTTGAGTCATTCAGAAAACGCCAGTCTACTCATAATCACCTGTAAATATAAACAGTATTCTCTTCATTTATCAGCTTCAGAAATAGTCTGAGCTTTATAAATGGAAATTCTTAATGTTTGAAAGCACTTTATTTGGAAAAACATCATCTAAAATAGCCAGAATGGTAAACATTATCTGTACAATCGTCATTTCCCAGCATTCTACCTCTAATCTTGTGATTGAACATGAAAATAAAGATAGAACGGCTCTATGTACCAGCATTTCAAGTGTTTCTTACATGTTTCTAATCATTTCTCGGGACTATCATTGTGTCTGTTAAGCGTTTTACCAAAAGTAGACAGTCTTCCTACAAGTATACACAGGAATCTTCAAGGTTTAAATTGAGTCATTCAAAAAACGCCAGTCTAATCAGAATCACCTGTGAGTATAAACAGTATTCTCTTCATTTATCAGCTTCATACCCATATTCTCAGCTTTTTAAACGGAAATTCTTAATGTTTGAAAGCACTTTCTTCGGTAATACATCATCTAAAGTAGACAGAATGGAAAACATTATGTGTTCTCTCGGCATTACGCAGCATTCTATCTCTATCTCCGTGATTGAACATGAACATAAAGATAGAACGGCTCTATGTACCAGCATTTCAAGTGTTTCTTACATGTTTCTAATCATTTCTCGGGTCTATCATTGTGTCTGTTAAGCGTTTAACCAAAAGTAGACAGTTTTCCTAGAAGTATAAACAGAAATGTTAAAGGTTTCAATTGAGTCATTCAGAAAACGCCAGTCTAATCAGAATCACCTGTGAATATAAACAGTATTCTCTTCTTTTATCAGCTTCATACCCATATTGTCAGCTTTTTAAACGGAAATTCTTAATGTTTGAAAGCACTTTCTTCGGTAATACATCATCTAAAGTAGACAGAATGGAAAACATTATCTGTTCTCTCGGAATTACGCAGCATTCTATCTCTAATCTCCGTGATTGAACATGAACATAAAGATAGAACGGCTCTATGTACCAGCATTTCAAGTGTTTCTTACATGTTTATAATCATTTCTCGGGTCTATCATGGTGTATGTTAAGCGTTTAACCAAAAGTAGACAGTTTTCCTAGAGGTATAAACAGGAATGTTAAAGGTTTCAATTGAGTCATTCAGAAAACGCCAGTCTAATCAGAATCACCTGTAAATAGAAACAGTATTCTCTTTATTTATCAGCTTCATACGTATTCTGAGCTTTATAAACAGCAATTCTTAATGTTTGAAATCACTTTCCTTGGAAAAACAACATCTAGAGTAGCCGCAAATGTAAACTTCATCCTTACTCTCCTCAGTTGAGAGTTTTTTACCTCTAATCTCAGTGATTGAACTAGGCCATAAAGATAGCACGGCTCTATTATACAGCATTTCAAGTGTTTCTTCCATGTTTCTAGTCAGTTCCCGGGACTATCCTAGTGTATTTTAAGAGTTTTACCAAAATTAGACATTTTTCCAGAAGTAGATACATGAATCTTCAGGATTTAAACTTTGTCATTTAGAAAATGCCAAGCAATTCATCCTCAATTGTAATTATAAACAGTATTCTCTCCATTGATCAACCTAACACACATATTCTGAGCTTTAAAAACAGCAATTGCTCATGTTGGAAGCACTTTCTTTGGAAAAACACCATCTAGAGTAGCCGGAATTGTAAACATTATCATTACTCTCTTCATTTGAGAGTTTTCTACCTCTCATCTCTCTGATTGAACTAGGCCATCAGGATAGAACGGCTCTATTTACCCGCATTTAAACTGTTTCTTACATGTCTCTAATCATTTCTGGGACTATCATTGTGTATTGTAAGTGTGTTACCAAAAGTAGACAGTTTTCCCAGAAGTATACACATGAATCTTCAAGAGTTAAATTGTGCCATTCAGAAAACGCCAGGCAATTCGGCCTCAGTTGTAAATATAAACAGTATTCTCTTCATTTCTCAGCTTCATACCCATATTCTCAGCTTTTTAAACGGAAATTCTTAATGTTTGAAAGCACTTTCTTCGGAAATACATCATCTAAAGTAGCCAGAATGGAAAACATTATCTGTTCTCTCGGCATTACGCAGCATTCTATCTCTAATCTCCGTGATTGAACATGAACATAAAGATAGAACGGCTCTATGTACCAGCATTTCAAGTGTTTCTTACACGTTTCTGATCATTTCTCGGGACTATCATTGTGTCTGTTAAGCGTTTTACCAAAAGTAGACAGTTTTCCTAGAGGTATACACAGGAATCTTCAAGGTTTAATTTGAGTCATTCAGAAAACGCCAGTCTACTCATAATCACCTGTAAATATAAACAATATTCTCTTCATTTATCAGCTTCACAAATAGTCTGAGCTTTATAAATGGAAATTCTTAATGTTTGAAAGCACTTTATTTGGAAAAACATCATCTAAAATAGCCAGAATGGTAAACATTATCTGTACAATCGTCATTTCCCAGCATTCTACCTCTAATCTTGTGATTGAACATGAAAATAAAGATAGAACGGCTCTATGTACCAGCATTTCAAGTGTTTCTTACATGTTTCTAATCATTTCTCGGGACTATCATTGTGTCTGTTAAGCGTTTTACCAAAAGTAGACAGTCTTCCTACAAGTATACACAGGAATCTTCAAGGTTTAAATTGAGTCATTCAAAAAACGCCAGTCTAATCAGAATCACCTGTGAGTATAAACAGTATTCTCTTCATTTATCAGCTTCATACCCATATTGTCAGCTTTTTAAACGGAAATTCTTAATGTTTGAAAGCACTTTCTTCGGTAATACATCATCTAAAGTAGACAGAATGGAAAACATTATCTGTTCTCTCGGCATTACGCAGCATTCTATCTCTAATCTCCGTGATTGAACATGAACATAAAGGTAGAACGGCTCTATGTACCAACATTTCCAGTGTTTCTTACATGTTTCTAATCATTTCTCGGGTCTATCATGGTGTATGTTAAGCGTTTAACCAAAAGTAGACAGTTTTCCTAGAAGTATAAACAGGAATGTTAAAGGTTTCAATTGAGTCATTCAGAAAACGCCAGTCTAATCAGAATCACCTGTAAATAGAAACAGTATTCTCTTTATTTATCAGCCTCATACGTATTCTGACCTTTATAGACAGCAATTCTTAATGTTTGAAATCACTTTCCTTGGAAAAACAACATCTAGAGTAGCCGCAAATGTAAACTTCATCCTTACTCTCCTCAGTTGAGAGTTTTTTACCTCTAATCTCAGTGATTGAACTAGGCCATAAAGATAGCACGGCTCTATTATACAGCATTTCAAGTGTTTCTTCCATGTTTCTAGTCACTTCCCGGGACTATCCTAGTGTATTTTAAGAGTTTTACCAAAATTAGATATTTTTTCCAGAAGTAGATACATGAATCTTTAGGATGTAAACTTTGTCATTTAGAAAATGCCAGGCAATTCATCCTCAATTGTAATTATAAACAGTATTCTCTCCATTGATCAACCTAACACACATATTCTGAGCTTTAAAAACAGCAATTGCTCATGTTGGAAGCACTTTCTTTGGAAAAACACCATCTAGAGTAGCCGGAATTGTAAACATTATCATTACTCTCTTCATTTGAGAGTTTTCTACCTCTAATCTCTCTGATTGAACTAGGCCATCAGGATAGAACGGCTCTATTTACCCGCATTTAAACTGTTTCTTACATGTCTCTAATCATTTCTGGGACTATCATTGTGTATTGTAAGAGTGTTACCAAAAGTAGACAGTTTTCCCAGAAGTATACACATGAATCTTCAAGAGTTAAATTGTGCCATTCAGAAAACGCCAGGCAATTCGGCCTCAGTTGTAAACATAAACAGTATTCTCTTCATTTACCAGCTTCATACCCATATTCTCAGCTTTTTAAACGGAAATTCTTAATGTTTGAAAGCACTTTCTTCGGAAATACATCATCTAAAGTAGCCAGAATGGAAAACATTATCTGTTCTCTCGGCATTACGCAGCATTCTATCTCTAATCTCCGTGATTGAACATGAACATAAAGATAGAACGGCTCTATGTACCAGCATTTCAAGTGTTTCTTACATGTTTCTAATCATTTCTCGGGACTATCATTGTGTCTGTTAAGCGTTTTACCAAAAGTAGACAGTTTTCCTAGAGGTATACACAGGAATCTTCAAGGTTTAATTTGAGTCATTCAGAAAACGCCAGTCTACTCATAATCACCTGTAAATATAAACAGTATTCTCTTCATTTATCAGCTTCACAAATAGTCTGAGCTTTATAAATGGAAATTCTTAATGTTTGAAAGCACTTTATTTGGAAAAACATCATCTAAAATAGCCAGAATGGTAAACATTATCTGTACAATCGTCATTTTCCAGCATTCTACCTCTAATCTTGTGATTGAACATGAAAATAAAGATAGAACGGCTCTATGTACCAGCATTTCAAGTGTTTCTTACATGTTTATAATCATTTCTCGGGACTATCATTGTGTCTGTTAAGCGTTTTACCAAAAGTAGACAGTTTTCCTAGAGGTATACACAGGAATCTTCAAGGTATAATTTGAGTCATTCAGAAAACGCCAGTCTACTCATAATCACCTGTAAATATCAACAGTATTCTCTTCATTTATCAGCTTCACAAATAGTCTGAGCTTTATAAATGGAAATTCTTAATGTTTGAAAGCACTTTATTTGGAAAAACATCATCTAAAATAGCCAGAATAGTAAACATTATCTGTACAATCGTCATTTCCCAGCATTCTACCTCTAATCTTGTGATTGAACATGAAAATAAAGATAGAACGGCTCTATGTACCAGCATTTCAAGTGTTTCTTACATGTTTCTAATCATTTCTCGGGACTATCATTGTGTCTGTTAAGCGTTTTACCAAAAGTAGACAGTCTTCCTACAAGTATACACAGGAATCTTCAAGGTTTAAATTGAGTCATTCAAAAAACGCCAGTCTAATCAGAATCACCTGTGAGTATAAACAGTATTCTCTTCATTTATCAGCTTCATACCCATATTGTCAGCTTTTTAAACGGAAATTCTTAATGTTTGAAAGCACTTTCTTCGGTAATACATCATCTAAAGTAGACAGAATGGAAAACATTATCTGTTCTCTCGGCATTACGCAGCATTCTATCTCTAATCTCCGTGATTGAACATGAACATAAAGATAGAACGGCTCTATGTACCAACATTTCCAGTGTTTCTTACATGTTTCTAATCATTTCTCGGGTCTATCATGGTGTATGTTAAGCGTTTAACCAAAAGTAGACAGTTTTCCTAGAAGTATAAACAGGAATGTTAAAGGTTTCAATTGAGTCATTCAGAAAACGCCAGTCTAATCAGAATCACCTGTAAATAGAAACAGTATTCTCTTTATTTATCAGCCTCATACGTATTCTGACCTTTATAAACAGCAATTCTTAATGTTTGAAATCACTTTCCTTGGAAAAACAACATCTAGAGTAGCCGCAAATGTAAACTTCATCCTTACTCTCCTCAGTTGAGAGTTTTTTACCTCTAATCTCAGTGATTGAACTAGGCCATAAAGATAGCACGGCTCTATTATACAGCATTTCAAGTGTTTCTTCCATGTTTCTAGTCACTTCCCGGGACTATCCTAGTGTATTTTAAGAGTTTTACCAAAATTAGACATTTTTCCAGAAGTAGATACTTGAATCTTCAGGATGTAAACTTTGTCATTTAGAAAATGCCAGGCAATTCATCCTCAATTGTAATTATAAACAGTATTCTCTCCATTGATCAACCTAACACACATATTCTGAGCTTTAAAAACAGCAATTGCTCATGTTGGAAGCACTTTCTTTGGAAAAACACCATCTAGAGTAGCCGGAATTGTAAACATTATCATTACTCTCTTCATTTGAGAGTTTTCTACCTCTAATCTCTCTGATTGAACTAGGCCATCAGGATAGAACGGCTCTATTTACCCGCATTTAAACTGTTTCTTACATGTCTCTAATCATTTCTGGGACTATCATTGTGTATTGTAAGAGTGTTACCAAAAGTAGACAGTTTTCCCAGAAGTATACACATGAATCTTCAAGAGTTAAATTCTGCCATTCAGAAAACGCCAGGCAATTCGGCCTCAGTTGTAAACATAAACAGTATTCTCTTCATTTACCAGCTTCATACCCATATTCTCAGCTTTTTAAACGGAAATTCTTAATGTTTGAAAGCACTTTCTTCGGAAATACATCATCTAAAGTAGCCAGAATGGAAAACATTATCTGTTCTCTCGGCATTACGCAGCATTCTATCTCTAATCTCCGTGATTGAACATGAACATAAAGATAGAACGGCTCTATGTACCAGCATTTCAAGTGTTTCTTACATGTTTCTAATCATTTCTCGGGACTATCATTGTGTCTGTTAAGCGTTTTACCAAAAGTAGACAGTTTTCCTAGAGGTATACACAGGAATCTTCAAGGTTTAATTTGAGTCATTCAGAAAACGCCAGTCTACTCATAATCACCTGTAAATATAAACAGTATTCTCTTCATTTATCAGCTTCACAAATAGTCTGAGCTTTATAAATGGAAATTCTTAATGTTTGAAAGCACTTTATTTGGAAAAACATCATCTAAAATAGCCAGAATGGTAAACATTATCTGTACAATCGTCATTTTCCAGCATTCTACTCTAATCTTGTGATTGAACATGAAAATAAAGATAGAACGGCTCTATGTACCAGCATTTCAAGTGTTTCTTACATGTTTATAATCATTTCTCGGGACTATCATTGTGTCTGTTAAGCGTTTTACCAAAAGTAGACAGTTTTCCTAGAGGTATACACAGGAATCTTCAAGGTATAATTTGAGTCATTCAGAAAACGCCAGTCTACTCATAATCACCTGTAAATATCAACAGTATTCTCTTCATTTATCAGCTTCACAAATAGTCTGAGCTTTATAAATGGAAATTCTTAATGTTTGAAAGCACTTTATTTGGAAAAACATCATCTAAAATAGCCAGAATAGCAAACATTATCTGTACAATCGTCATTTCCCAGCATTCTACCTCTAATCTTGTGATTGAACATGAAAATAAAGATAGAACGGCTCTATGTACCAGCATTTCAAGTGTTTCTTACATGTTTCTAATCATTTCTCGGGACTATCATTGTGTCTGTTAAGCGTTTTACCAAAAGTAGACAGTCTTCCTACAAGTATACACAGGAATCTTCAAGGTTTAAATTGAGTCATTCAAAAAACGCCAGTCTAATCAGAATCACCTGTGAGTATAAACAGTATTCTCTTCATTTATCAGCTTCATACCCATATTGTCAGCTTTTTAAACGGAAATTCTTAATGTTTGAAAGCACTTTCTTCGGTAATACATCATCTAAAGTAGACAGAATGGAAAACATTATCTGTTCTCTCGGCATTACGCAGCATTCTATCTCTAATCTCCGTGATTGAACATGAACATAAAGATAGAACGGCTCTATGTACCAACATTTCCAGTGTTTCTTACATGTTTCTAATCATTTCTCGGGTCTATCATGGTGTATGTTAAGCGTTTAACCAAAAGTAGACAGTTTTCCTAGAAGTATAAACAGGAATGTTAAAGGTTTCAATTGAGTCATTCAGAAAACGCCAGTCTAATCAGAATCACCTGTAAATAGAAACAGTATTCTCTTTATTTATCAGCCTCATACGTATTCTGACCTTTATAAACAGCAATTCTTAATGTTTGAAATCACTTGCCTTGGAAAAACAACATCTAGAGTAGCCGCAAATGTAAACTTCATCCTTACTCTCCTCAGTTGAGAGTTTTTTACCTCTAATCTCAGTGATTGAACTAGGCCATAAAGATAGCACGGCTCTATTATACAGCATTTCAAGTGTTTCTTCCATGTTTCTAGTCACTTCCCGGGAGTATCCTAGTGTATTTTAAGAGTTTTACCAAAATTAGACATTTTTCCAGAAGTAGATACATGAATCTTCAGGACGTAAACTTTGTCATTTAGAAAATGCCAGGCAATTCATCCTCAATTGTAATTATAAACAGTATTCTCTCCATTGATCAACGTAACACACATATTCTGAGCTTTAAAAAAAGCAATTGCTCATGTTGGAAGCACTTTCTTTGGAAAAACACCATCTCGAGTAGCCGGAATTGTAAACATTATCATTACTCTCTTCATTTGAGAGTTTTCTACCTCTCATCTCTCTGATTGAACTAGGCCATCAGGATAGAACGGCTCTATTTACCCGCATTTAAACTGTTTCTTACATGTCTCTAATCATTTCTGGGACTATCATTGTGTATTGTAAGAGTGTTACCAAAAGTAGACAGTTTTCCCAGAAGTATACACATGAATCTTCAAGAGTCAAATTGTGCCATTCAGAAAACGCCAGGCAATTCGGCCTCAGTTGTAAATATAAACAGTATTCTCTTCATTTCTCAGCTTCATACCCATATTCTCAGCTTTTTAAACGGAAATTCTTAATGTTTGAAAGCACTTTCTTCGGAAATACATCATCTAAAGTAGCCAGAATGGAAAACATTATCTGTTCTCTCGGCATTACGCAGCATTCTATCTCTAATCTCCGTGATTGAACATGAACATAAAGATAGAACGGCTCTATGTACCAGCATTTCAAGTGTTTCTTACACGTTTCTGATCATTTCTCGGGACTATCATTGTGTCTGTTAAGCGTTTTACCAAAAGTAGACAGTTTTCCTAGAGGTATACACAGGAATCTTCAAGGTTTAATTTGAGTCATTCAGAAAACGCCAGTCTACTCATAATCACCTGTAAATATAAACAATATTCTCTTCATTTATCAGCTTCACAAATAGTCTGAGCTTTATAAATGGAAATTCTTAATGTTTGAAAGCACTTTATTTGGAAAAACATCATCTAAAATAGCCAGAATGGTAAACATTATCTGTACAATCGTCATTTCCCAGCATTCTACCTCTAATCTTGTGATTGAACATGAAAATAAAGATAGAACGGCTCTATGTACCAGCATTTCAAGTGTTTCTTACATGTTTCTAATCATTTCTCGGGACTATCATTGTGTCTGTTAAGCGTTTTACCAAAAGTAGACAGTCTTCCTACAAGTATACACAGGAATCTTCAAGGTTTAAATTGAGTCATTCAAAAAACGCCAGTCTAATCAGAATCACCTGTGAGTATAAACAGTATTCTCTTCATTTATCAGCTTCATACCCATATTGTCAGCTTTTTAAACGGAAATTCTTAATGTTTGAAAGCACTTTCTTCGGTAATACATCATCTAAAGTAGACAGAATGGAAAACATTATCTGTTCTCTCGGCATTACGCAGCATTCTATCTCTAATCTCCGTGATTGAACATGAACATAAAGGTAGAACGGCTCTATGTACCAACATTTCCAGTGTTTCTTACATGTTTCTAATCATTTCTCGGGTCTATCATGGTGTATGTTAAGCGTTTAACCAAAAGTAGACAGTTTTCCTAGAAGTATAAACAGGAATGTTAAAGGTTTCAATTGAGTCATTCAGAAAACGCCAGTCTAATCAGAATCACCTGTAAATAGAAACAGTATTCTCTTTATTTATCAGCCTCATACGTATTCTGACCTTTATAGACAGCAATTCTTAATGTTTGAAATCACTTTCCTTGGAAAAACAACATCTAGAGTAGCCGCAAATGTAAACTTCATCCTTACTCTCCTCAGTTGAGAGTTTTTTACCTCTAATCTCAGTGATTGAACTAGGCCATAAAGATAGCACGGCTCTATTATACAGCATTTCAAGTGTTTCTTCCATGTTTCTAGTCACTTCCCGGGACTATCCTAGTGTATTTTAAGAGTTTTACCAAAATTAGATATTTTTTCCAGAAGTAGATACATGAATCTTTAGGATGTAAACTTTGTCATTTAGAAAATGCCAGGCAATTCATCCTCAATTGTAATTATAAACAGTATTCTCTCCATTGATCAACCTAACACACATATTCTGAGCTTTAAAAACAGCAATTGCTCATGTTGGAAGCACTTTCTTTGGAAAAACACCATCTAGAGTAGCCGGAATTGTAAACATTATCATTACTCTCTTCATTTGAGAGTTTTCTACCTCTAATCTCTCTGATTGAACTAGGCCATCAGGATAGAACGGCTCTATTTACCCGCATTTAAACTGTTTCTTACATGTCTCTAATCATTTCTGGGACTATCATTGTGTATTGTAAGAGTGTTACCAAAAGTAGACAGTTTTCCCAGAAGTATACACATGAATCTTCAAGAGTTAAATTGTGCCATTCAGAAAACGCCAGGCAATTCGGCCTCAGTTGTAAACATAAACAGTATTCTCTTCATTTACCAGCTTCATACCCATATTCTCAGCTTTTTAAACGGAAATTCTTAATGTTTGAAAGCACTTTCTTCAGAAATACATCATCTAAAGTAGCCAGAATGGAAAACATTATCTGTTCTCTCGGCATTACGCAGCATTCTATCTCTAATCTCCGTGATTGAACATGAACATAAAGATAGAACGGCTCTATGTACCAGCATTTCAAGTGTTTCTTACATGTTTCTAATCATTTCTCGGGACTATCATTGTGTCTGTTAAGCGTTTTACCAAAAGTAGACAGTTTTCCTAGAGGTATACACAGGAATCTTCAAGGTTTAATTTGAGTCATTCAGAAAACGCCAGTCTACTCATAATCACCTGTAAATATAAACAGTATTCTCTTCATTTATCAGCTTCACAAATAGTCTGAGCTTTATAAATGGAAATTCTTAATGTTTGAAAGCACTTTATTTGGAAAAACATCATCTAAAATAGCCAGAATGGTAAACATTATCTGTACAATCGTCATTTTCCAGCATTCTACCTCTAATCTTGTGATTGAACATGAAAATAAAGATAGAACGGCTCTATGTACCAGCATTTCAAGTGTTTCTTACATGTTTATAATCATTTCTCGGGACTATCATTGTGTCTGTTAAGCGTTTTACCAAAAGTAGACAGTTTTCCTAGAGGTATACACAGGAATCTTCAAGGTATAATTTGAGTCATTCAGAAAACGCCAGTCTACTCATAATCACCTGTAAATATAAACAGTATTCTCTTCATTTATCAGCTTCACAAATAGTCTGAGCTTTATAAATGGAAATTCTTAATGTTTGAAAGCACTTTATTTGGAAAAACATCATCTAAAATAGCCAGAATAGTAAACATTATCTGTACAATCGTCATTTCCCAGCATTCTACCTCTAATCTTGTGATTGAACATGAAAATAAAGATAGAACGGCTCTATGTACCAGCATTTCAAGTGTTTCTTACATGTTTCTAATCATTTCTCGGGACTATCATTGTGTCTGTTAAGCGTTTTACCAAAAGTAGACAGTCTTCCTACAAGTATACACAGGAATCTTCAAGGTTTAAATTGAGTCATTCAAAAAACGCCAGTCTAATCAGAATCACCTGTGAGTATAAACAGTATTCTCTTCATTTATCAGCTTCATACCCATATTGTCAGCTTTTTAAACGGAAATTCTTAATGTTTGAAAGCACTTTCTTCGGTAATACATCATCTAAAGTAGACAGAATGGAAAACATTATCTGTTCTCTCGGCATTACGCAGCATTCTATCTCTAATCTCCGTGATTGAACATGAACATAAAGATAGAACGGCTCTATGTACCAACATTTCCAGTGTTTCTTACATGTTTCTAATCATTTCTCGGGTCTATCATGGTGTATGTTAAGCGTTTAACCAAAAGTAGACAGTTTTCCTAGAAGTATAAACAGGAATGTTAAAGGTTTCAATTGAGTCATTCAGAAAACGCCAGTCTAATCAGAATCACCTGTAAATAGAAACAGTATTCTCTTTATTTATCAGCCTCATAAGTATTCTGACCTTTATAAACAGCAATTCTTAATGTTTGAAATCACTTTCCTTGGAAAAACAACATCTAGAGTAGCCGCAAATGTAAACTTCATCCTTACTCTCCTCAGTTGAGAGTTTTTTACCTCTAATCTCAGTGATTGAACTAGGCCATAAAGATAGCACGGCTCTATTATACAGCATTTCAAGTGTTTCTTCCATGTTTCTAGTCACTTCCCGGGACTATCCTAGTGTATTTTAAGAGTTTTACCAAAATTAGACATTTTTCCAGAAGTAGATACTTGAATCTTCAGGATGTAAACTTTGTCATTTAGAAAATGCCAGGCAATTCATCCTCAATTGTAATTATAAACAGTATTCTCTCCATTGATCAACCTAACACACATATTCTGAGCTTTAAAAACAGCAATTGCTCATGTTGGAAGCACTTTCTTTGGAAAAACACCATCTAGAGTAGCCGGAATTGTAAACATTATCATTACTCTCTTCATTTGAGAGTTTTCTACCTCTAATCTCTCTGATTGAACTAGGCCATCAGGATAGAACGGCTCTATTTACCCGCATTTAAACTGTTTCTTACATGTCTCTAATCATTTCTGGGACTATCATTGTGTATTGTAAGAGTGTTACCAAAAGTAGACAGTTTTCCCAGAAGTATACACATGAATCTTCAAGAGTTAAATTGTGCCATTCAGAAAACGCCAGGCAATTCGGCCTCAGTTGTAAATATAAACAGTATTCTCTTCATTTATCAGCTTCATACCCATATTCTAAGCTTTTTAAACGGAAATTCTTAATGTTTGAAAGCACTTTCTTCGGAAATACATCATCTAAAGTAGCCAGAATGGAAAACATTATCTGTTCTCTCGGCATTACGCAGCATTCTATCTCTAATCTCCGTGATTGAACATGAACATAAAGATAGAACGGCTCTATATACCAGCATTTCAAGTGTTTCTTACACGTTTCTGATCATTTCTCGGGACTATCATTGTGTCTGTTAAGCGTTTTACCAAAAGTAGACAGTTTTCCTAGAGGTATACACAGGAATCTTCAAGGTAATTTGAGTCATTCAGAAAACGCCAGTCTACTCATAATCACCTGTAAATATAAACAGTATTCTCTTCATTTATCAGCTTCACAAATAGTCTGAGCTTTATAAATGGAAATTCTTAATGTTTGAAAGCACCTTATTTGGAAAAACATCATCTAAAATAGCCAGAATGGTAAACATTATCTGTACAATCGTCATTTCCCAGCATTCTACCTCTAATCTTGTGATTGAACATGAAAATAAAGATAGAACGGCTCTATGTACCAGCATTTCAAGTGTTTCTTACATGTTTCTAATCATTTCTCGGGACTATCATTGTGTCTGTTAAGCGTTTTACCAAAAGTAGACAGTCTTCCTACAAGTATACACAGGAATCTTCAAGGTTTAAATTGAGTCATTCAAAAAACGCCAGTCTAATCAGAATCACCTGTGAGTATAAACAGTATTCTCTTCATTTATCAGCTTCATACCCATATTGTCAGCTTTTTAAACGGAAATTCTTAATGTTTGAAAGCACTTTCTTCGGTAATACATCATCTAAAGTAGACAGAATGGAAAACATTATCTGTTCTCTCGGCATTACGCAGCATTCTATCTCTAATCTCCGTGATTGAACATGAACATAAAGGTAGAACGGCCCTATGTACCAACATTTCCAGTGTTTCTTACATGTTTCTAATCATTTCTCGGGTCTATCATGGTGTATGTTAAGCGTTTAACCAAAAGTAGACAGTTTTCCTAGAAGTATAAACAGGAATGTTAAAGGTTTCAATTGAGTCATTCAGAAAACGCCAGTCTAATCAGAATCACCTGTAAATAGAAACAGTATTCTCTTTATTTATCAGCCTCATACGTATTCTGACCTTTATAAACAGCAATTCTTAATGTTTGAAATCACTTGCCTTGGAAAAACAACATCTAGAGTAGCCGCAAATGTAAACTTCATCCTTACTCTCCTCAGTTGAGAGTTTTTTACCTCTAATCTCAGTGATTGAACTAGGCCATAAAGATAGCACGGCTCTATTATACAGCATTTCAAGTGTTTCTTCCATGTTTCTAGTCACTTCCCGGGACTATCCTAGTGTATTTTAACAGTTTTACCAAAATTAGACATTTTTCCAGAAGTAGATACATGAATCTTCAGGACGTAAACTTTGTCATTTAGAAAATGCCAGGCAATTCATCCTCAATTGTAATTATAAACAGTATTCTCTCCATTGATCAACCTAACACACATATTCTGAGCTTTAAAAAAAGCAATTGCTCATGTTGGAAGCACTTTCTTTGGAAAAACACCATCTAGAGTAGCCGGAATTGTAAACATTATCATTACTCTCTTCATTTGAGAGTTTTCTACCTCTCATCTCTCTGATTGAACTAGGCCATCAGGATAGAACGGCTCTATTTACCCGCATTTAAACTGTTTCTTACATGTCTCTAATCATTTCTGGGACTATCATTGTGTATTGTAAGAGTGTTACCAAAAGTAGACAGTTTTCCCAGAAGTATACACATGAATCTTCAAGAGTTAAATTGTGCCATTCAGAAAACGCCAGGCAATTCGGCCTCAGTTGTAAATATAAACAGTATTCTCTTCATTTCTCAGCTTCATACCCATATTCTCAGCTTTTTAAACGGAAATTCTTAATGTTTGAAAGCACTTTCTTCCTAAATACATCATCTAAAGTAGCCAGAATGGAAAACATTATCTGTTCTCTCGGCATTACGCAGCATTCTATCTCTAATCTCCGTGATTGAACATGAACATAAAGATAGAACGGCTCTATGTACCAGCATTTCAAGTGTTTCTTACACGTTTCTGATCATTTCTCGGGACTATCATTGTGTCTGTTAAGCGTTTTACCAAAAGTAGACAGTTTTCCTAGAGGTATACACAGGAATCTTCAAGGTTTAATTTGAGTCATTCAGAAAACGCCAGTCTACTCATAATCACCTGTAAATATAAACAGTATTCTCTTCATTTATCAGCTTCACAAATAGTCTGAGCTTTATAAATGGAAATTCTTAATGTTTGAAAGCACTTTATTTGGAAAAACATCATCTAAAATAGCCAGAATGGTAAACATTATCTGTACAATCGTCATTTCCCAGCATTCTACCTCTAATCTTGTGATTGAACATGAAAATAAAGATAGAACGGCTCTATGTACCAGCATTTCAAGTGTTTCTTACATGTTTCTAATCATTTCTCGGGACTATCATTGTGTCTGTTAAGCGTTTTACCAAAAGTAGACAGTCTTCGTACAAGTATACACAGGAATCTTCAAGGTTTAAATTGAGTCATTCAAAAAACGCCAGTCTAATCAGAATCACCTGTGAGTATAAACAGTATTCTCTTCATTTATCAGCTTCATACCCATATTGTCAGCTTTTTAAACGGAAATTCTTAATGTTTGAAAGCACTTTCTTCGGTAATACATCATCTAAAGTAGACAGAATGGAAAACATTATCTGTTCTCTCGGCATTACGCAGCATTCTATCTCTAATCTCCGTGATTGAACATGAACATAAAGGTAGAACGGCTCTATGTACCAACATTTCCAGTGTTTCTTACATGTTTCTAATCATTTCTCGGGTCTATCATGGTGTATGTTAAGCGTTTAACCAAAAGTAGACAGTTTTCCTAGAAGTATAAACAGGAATGTTAAAGGTTTCAATTGAGTCATTCAGAAAACGCCAGTCTAATCAGAATCACCTGTAAATAGAAACAGTATTCTCTTTATTTATCAGCCTCATACGTATTCTGACCTTTATAAACAGCAATTCTTAATGTTTGAAATCACTTTCCTTGGAAAAACAACATCTAGAGTAGCCGGAAATGTAAACTTCATCCTTACTCTCCTCAGTTGAGAGTTTTTTACCTCTAATCTCAGTGATTGAACTAGGCCATAAAGATAGCACGGCTCTATTATACAGCATTTCAAGTGTTTCTTCCATGTTTCTAGTCACTTCCCGGGACTATCCTAGTGTATTTTAAGAGTTTTACCAAAATTAGACATTTTTCCAGAAGTAGATACATGAATCTTCAGGACGTAAACTTTGTCATTTAGAAAATGCCAGGCAATTCATCCTCAATTGTAATTATAAACAGTATTCTCTCCATTGATCAACCTAACACACATATTCTGAGCTTTAAAAACAGCAATTGCTCATGTTGGAAGCACTTTCTTTGGAAAAACACCATCTAGAGTAGCCAGAATTGTAAACATTATCATTACTCTCTTCATTTGAGAGTTTTCTACCTCTAATCTCTCTGATTGAACTAGGCCATCAGGATAGAACGGCTCTATTTACCCGCATTTAAACTGTTTCTTACATGTCTCTAATCATTTCTGGGACTATCATTGTGTATTGTAAGAGTGTTACCAAAAGTAGACAGTTTTCCCAGAAGTATACACATGAATCTTCAAGAGTTAAATTGTGCCATTCAGAAAACGCCAGGCAATTCGGCCTCAGTTGTAAATATAAACAGTATTCTCTTCATTTATCAGCTTCATACCCATATTCTCAGCTTTTTAAACGGAAATTCTTAATGTTTGAAAGCACTTTCTTCGGAAATACATCATCTAAAGTAGCCAGAATGGAAAACATTATCTGTTCTCTCGGCATTACGCAGCATTCTATCTCTAATCTCCGTGATTGAACATGAACATAAAGATAGAACGGCTCTATGTACCAGCATTTCAAGTGTTTCTTACACGTTTCTAATCATTTCTCGGGACTATCATTGTGTCTGTTAAGCGTTTTACCAAAAGTAGACAGTTTTCCTAGAGGTATACACAGGAATCTTCAAGGTTTAATTTGAGTCATTCAGAAAACGCCAGTCTACTCATAATCACCTGTAAATATAAACAGTATTCTCTTCATTTATCAGCTTCACAAATAGTCTGAGCTTTATAAATGGAAATTCTTAATGTTTGAAAGCACTTTATTTGGAAAAACATCATCTAAAATAGCCAGAATGGTAAACATTATCTGTACAATCGTCATTTTCCAGCATTCTACCTCTAATCTTGTGATTGAACATGAAAATAAAGATAGAACGGCTCTATGTACCAGCATTTCAAGTGTTTCTTACATGTTTCTAATCATTTCTCGGGACTATCATTGTGTCTGTTAAGCGTTTTACCAAAAGTATACAGTCTTCCTACAAGTATACACAGGAATCTTCAAGGTTTAAATTGAGTCATTCAAAAAACGCCAGTCTAATCAGAATCACCTGTGAGTATAAACAGTATTCTCTTCATTTATCAGCTTCATACCCATATTGTCAGCTTTTTAAACGGAAATTCTTAATGTTTGAAAGCACTTTCTTCGGTAATACATCATCTAAAGTAGACAGAATGGAAAACATTATCTGTTCTCTCGGCATTACGCAGCATTCTATCTCTAATCTCCGTGATTGAACATGAACATAAAGGTAGAACGGCTCTATGTACCAACATTTCCAGTGTTTCTTACATGTTTCTAATCATTTCTCGGGTCTATCATGGTGTATGTTAAGCGTTTAACCAAAAGTAGACAGTTTTCCTAGAAGTATAAACAGGAATGTTAAAGGTTTCAATTGAGTCATTCAGAAAACGCCAGTCTAATCAGAATCACCTGTAAATAGAAACAGTATTCTCTTTATTTATCAGCCTCATACGTATTCTGACCTTTATAAACAGCAATTCTTAATGTTTGAAATCACTTGCCTTGGAAAAACAACATCTAGAGTAGCCGCAAATGTAAACTTCATCCTTACTCTCCTCAGTTGAGAGTTTTTTACCTCTAATCTCAGTGATTGAACTAGGCCATAAAGATAGCACGGCTCTATTATACAGCATTTCAAGTGTTTCTTCCATGTTTCTAGTCACTTCCCGGGAGTATCCTAGTGTATTTTAAGAGTTTTACCAAAATTAGACATTTTTCCAGAAGTAGATACATGAATCTTCAGGACGTAAACTTTGTCATTTAGAAAATGCCAGGCAATTCATCCTCAATTGTAATTATAAACAGTATTCTCTCCATTGATCAACCTAACACACATATTCTGAGCTTTAAAAACAGCAATTGCTCATGTTGGAAGCACTTTCTTTGGAAAAACACCATCTAGAGTAGCCGGAATTGTAAACATTATCATTACTCTCTTCATTTGAGAGTTTTCTACCTCTCATCTCTCTGATTGAACTAGGCCATCAGGATAGAACGGCTCTATTTACCCGCATTTAAACTGTTTCTTACATGTCTCTAACCATTTCTGGGACTATCATTGTGTATTGTAAGAGTGTTACCAAAAGTAGACAGTTTTCCCAGAAGTATACACATGAATCTTCAAGAGTTAAATTGTGCCATTCAGAAAACGCCAGGCAATTCGGCCTCAGTTGTAAATATAAACAGTATTCTCTTCATTTCTCAGCTTCATACCCATATTCTCAGCTTTTTAAACGGAAATTCTTAATGTTTGAAAGCACTTTCTTCGGAAATACATCATCTAAAGTAGCCAGAATGGAAAACATTATCTGTTCTCTCGGCATTACGCAGCATTCTATCTCTAATCTCCGTGATTGAACATGAACATAAAGATAGAACGGCTCTATGTACCAGCATTTCAAGTGTTTCTTACACGTTTCTGATCATTTCTCGGGACTATCATTGTGTCTGTTAAGCGTTTTACCAAAAGTAGACAGTTTTCCTAGAGGTATACACAGGAATCTTCAAGGTTTAATTTGAGTCATTCAGAAAACGCCAGTCTACTCATAATCACCTGTAAATATAAACAGTATTCTCTTCATTTATCAGCTTCACAAATAGTCTGAGCTTTATAAATGGAAATTCTTAATGTTTGAAAGCACTTTATTTGGAAAAACATCATCTAAAATAGCCAGAATGGTAAACATTATCTGTACAATCGTCATTTCCCAGCATTCTACCTCTAATCTTGTGATTGAACATGAAAATAAAGATAGAACGGCTCTATGTACCAGCATTTCAAGTGTTTCTTACATGTTTCTAATCATTTCTCGGGACTATCATTGTGTCTGTTAAGCGTTTTACCAAAAGTAGACAGTCTTCCTACAAGTATACACAGGAATCTTCAAGGTTTAAATTGAGTCATTCAAAAAACGCCAGTCTAATCAGAATCACCTGTGAGTATAAACAGTATTCTCTTCATTTATCAGCTTCATACCCATATTGTCAGCTTTTTAAACGGAAATTCTTAATGTTTGAAAGCACTTTCTTCGGTAATACATCATCTAAAGTAGACAGAATGGAAAACATTATCTGTTCTCTCGGCATTACGCAGCATTCTATCTCTAATCTCCGTGATTGAACATTAACATAAAGGTAGAACGGCTCTATGTACCAACATTTCCAGTGTTTCTTACATTTTTCTAATCATTTCTCGGGTCTATCATGGTGTATGTTAAGCGTTTAACCAAAAGTAGACAGTTTTCCTAGAAGTATAAACAGGAATGTTAAAGTTTTCACTTGAGTCATTCTGAAAACGCCAGTCTAATCAGAATCACCTGTAAATAGAAACAGTATTCTCTTTATTTATCAGCCTCATTCGTATTCTGACCTTTATAAACAGCAATTCTTAATGTTTGAAATCACTTTCCTTGGAAAAACAACATCTAGAGTAGCCGCAAATGTAAACTTCATCCTTAATCTCCTCAGTTGAGAGTTTTTTACCTCTAATCTCAGTGATTGAACTAGGCCATAAAGATAGCACGGCTCTATTATACAGCATTTCAAGTGTTTCTTCCATGTTCCTAGTCACTTCCCGGGACTATCCTAGTTTATTTTAAGAGTTTTACCAAAATTAGACATTTTTCCAGAAGTAGATACATGAATCTTCAGGATGTAAACTTTGTCATTTAGAAAATGCCAGGCAATTCATCCTCAATTGTAATTATAAACAGTATTCTCTCCATTGATCAACCTAACACACATATTCTGAGCTTTAAAAACAGCAATTGCTCATGTTGGAAGCACTTTCTTTGGAAAAACACCATCTAGAGTAGCCGGAATTGTAAACATTATCATTACTCTCTTCATTTGAGAGTTTTCTACCTCTAATCTCTCTGATTGAACTAGGCCATCAGGATAGAACGGCTCTATTTACCCGCATTTAAACTGTTTCTTACATGTTTACATGTCTCTAATCATTTCCTGGACTATCATTGTGTATTGTAAGAGTGTTACCAAAAGTAGACAGTTTTCCCTGAAGTATACACATGAATCTTCAAGAGTTAAATTGTGCCATTCAGAAAACGCCAGGCAATTCGGCCTCAGTTGTAAATATAAACAGTATTCTCTTCATTTATCAGCTTCATACCCATATTCTCAGCTTTTTAAACGGAAATTCTTAATGTTTGAAAGCACTTTCTTCGGAAATACATCATCTAAAGTAGCCAGAATGGAAAACATTATCTGTTCTCTCGGCATTACGCAGCATTCTATCTCTAATCTCCGTGATTGAACATGAACATAAAGATAGAATGGCTCTATGTACCAGCATTTCAAGTGTTTCTTACATGTTTCTAATCATTTCTCGGGACTATCATTGTGTCTGTTAAGCGTTTTACCAAAAGTAGACAGTTTTCCTAGAGGTATACACAGGAATCTTCAAGGTTTAATTTGAGTCATTCAGAAAACGCCAGTCTACTCATAATCACCTGTAAATATAAACAGTATTCTCTTCATTTATCAGCTTCACAAATAGTCTGAGCTTTATAAATGGAAATTCTTAATGTTTGAAAGCACTTTATTTGGAAAAACATCATCTAAAATAGCCAGAATGGTAAACATTATCTGTAAAATCGTCATTTCCCAGCATTCTACCTCTAATCTTGTGATTGAACATGAAAATAAAGATAGAACGGCTCTATGTACCAGCATTTCATGTGTTTCTTACATGTTTCTAATCATTTCTCGGGACTATCATTGTGTCTGTTAAGCGTTTTACCAAAAGTAGACAGTCTTCCTACAAGTATACACAGGAATCTTCAAGGTTTAAATTGAGTCATTCAAAAAACGCCAGTCTAATCAGAATCACCTGTGAGTATAAACAGTATTCTCTTCATTTATCAGCTTCATACCCATATTGTCAGCTTTTTAAACGGAAATTCTTAATGTTTGAAAGCACTTTCTTCGGTAATACATCATCTAAAGTAGACAGAATGGAAAACATTATCTGTTCTCTCGGCATTACGCAGCATTCTATCTCTAATCTCCGTGATTGAACATGAACATAAAGATAGAACGGCTCTATGTACCAACATTTCCAGTGTTTCTTACATGTTTCTAATCATTTCTCGGGTCTATCATGGTGTATGTTAAGCGTTTAACCAAAAGTAGACAGTTTTCCTAGAAGTATAAACAGGAATGTTAAAGGTTTCAATTGAGTCATTCAGAAAACTCCAGTCTAATCAGAATCACCTGTAAATAGAAACAGTATTCTCTTTATTTATCAGCCTCATACGTATTCTGACCTTTATAAACAGCAATTCTTAATGTTTGAAATCACTTTCCTTGGAAAAACAACATCTAGAGTAGCCGCAAATGTAAACTTCATCCTTACTCTCCTCAGTTGAGAGTTTTTTACCTCTAATCTCAGTGATTGAACTAGGCCATAAAGATAGCATGGCTCTATTATACAGCATTTCAAGTGTTTCTTCCATGTTTCTAGTCACTTCCCGGGACTATCCTAGTGTATTTTAAGAGTTTTACCAAAATTAGACATTTTTCCAGAAGTAGATACATGAATCTTCAGGACGTAAACTTTGTCATTTAGAAAATGCCAGGCAATTCATCCTCAATTGTAATTATAAACAGTATTCTCTCCATTGATCAACCTAACACACATATTCTGAGCTTTAAAAACAGCAATTGCTCATGTTGGAAGCACTTTCTTTGGAAAAACACCATCTAGAGTAGCCGGAATTGTAAACATTATCATTACTCTCTTCATTTGAGAGTTTTCTACCTCTAATCTCTCTGATTGAACTAGGCCATCAGGATAGAACGGCTCTATTTACCCGCATTTAAACTGTTTCTTACATGTCTCTAATCATTTCTGGGATTATCATTGTGTATTGTAAGAGTGTTACCAAAAGTAGACAGTTTTCCCAGAAGTATACACATGAATCTTCAAGAGTTAAATTGTGCCATTCAGAAAACGCCAGGCAATTCGGCCTCAGTTGTAAACATAAACAGTATTCTCTTCATTTATCAGCTTCATACCCATATTGTCAGCTTTTTAAACGGAAATTCTTAATGTTTGAAAGCACTTTCTTCGGAAATACATCATCTAAAGTAGCCAGAATGGAAAACATTATCTGTTCTCTCGGCATTACGCAGCATTCTATCTCTAATCTCCGTGATTGAACATGAACATAAAGATAGAACGGCTCTATGTACCAGCATTTCAAGTGTTTCTTACATGTTTCTAATCATTTCTCGGGACTATCATTGTGTCTGTTAAGCATTTTACCAAAAGTAGACAGTTTTCCTAGAGGTATACACAGGAATCTTCAAGGTTTAATTTGAGTCATTCAGAAAACGCCAGTCTACTCATAATCACCTGTAAATATAAACAGTATTCTCTTCATTTATCAGCTTCACAAATAGTCTGAGCTTTATAAATGGAAATTCTTAATGTTTGAAAGCACTTTATTTGGAAAAACATCATCTAAAATAGCCAGAATGGTAAACATTATCTGTACAATCGTCATTTTCCAGCATTCTACCTCTAATCTTGTGATTGAACATGAAAATAAAGATAGAACGGCTCTATGTACCAGCATTTCAAGTGTTTCTTACATGTTTCTAATCATTTCTCGGGACTATCATTGTGTCTGTTAAGCGTTTTTTCCAAAAGTAGACAGTTTTCCTAGAGGTATACACAGGAATCTTCAAGGTTTAATTTGAGTCATTCAGAAAACGCCAGTCTACTCATAATCACCTGTAAATATAAACAGTATTCTCTTCATTTATCAGCTTCACAAATAGTCTGAGCTTTATAAATGGAAATTCTTAATGTTTGAAAGCACTTTATTTGGAAAAACATCATCTAAAATAGCCAGAATGGTAAACATTATCTGTAAAATCGTCATTTCCCAGCATTCTACCTCTAATCTTGTGATTGAACATGAAAATAAAGATAGAACGGCTCTATGTACCAGCATTTCAAGTGTTTCTTACATGTTTCTAATCATTTCTCGGGACTATCATTGTGTCTGTTAAGCGTTTTACCAAAAGTAGACAGTCTTCCTACAAGTATACACAGGAATCTTCAAGGTTTAAATTGAGCAGTCTTCCTACAAGTATACACAGGAATCTTCAAGGTTTAAATTGAGTCATTCAAAAAACGCCAGTCTAATCAGAATCACCTGTGAGTATAAACAGTATTCTCTTCATTTATCAGCTTCATACCCATATTGTCAGCTTTTTAAACGGAAATTCTTAATGTTTGAAAGCACTTTCTTCGGTAATACATCATCTAAAGTAGACAGAATGGAAAACATTATCTGTTCTCTCGGCATTACGCAGCATTCTATCTCTAATCTCCGTGATTGAACATGAACATAAAGATAGAACGGCTCTATGTACCAACATTTCCAGTGTTTCTTACATGTTTCTAATCATTTCTCGGGTCTATCATGGTGTATGTTAAGCGTTTAACCAAAAGTAGACAGTTTTCCTAGAAGTATAAACAGGAATGTTAAAGGTTTCAATTGAGTCATTCAGAAAACTCCAGTCTAATCAGAATCACCTGTAAATAGAAACAGTATTCTCTTTATTTATCAGCCTCATACGTATTCTGACCTTTATAAACAGCAATTCTTAATGTTTGAAATCACTTTCCTTGGAAAAAACAACATCTAGAGTAGCCGCAAATGTAAACTTCATCCTTACTCTCCTCAGTTGAGAGTTTTTTACCTCTAATCTCAGTGATTGAACTAGGCCATAAAGATAGCACGGCTCTATTATACAGCATTTCAAGTGTTTCTTCCATGTTTCTAGTCACTTCCCGGGACTATCCTAGTGTATTTTAAGAGTTTTACCAAAATTAGACATTTTTCCAGAAGTAGATACATGAATCTTCAGGACGTAAACTTTGTCATTTAGAAAATGCCAGGCAATTCATCCTCAATTGTAATTATAAACAGTATTCTCTCCATTGATCAACCTAACACACATATTCTGAGCTTTAAAAACAGCAATTGCTCATGTTGGAAGCACTTTCTTTGGAAAAACACCATCTAGAGTAGCCGGAATTGTAAACATTATCATTACTCTCTTCATTTGAGAGTTTTCTACCTCTAATCTCTCTGATTGAACTAGGCCATCAGGATAGAACGGCTCTATTTACCCGCATTTAAACTGTTTCTTACATGTCTCTAATCATTTCTGGGACTATCATTGTGTATTGTAAGAGTGTTACCAAAAGTAGACAGTTTTTCCCAGAAGTATACACATGAATCTTCAAGAGTTAAATTGTGCCATTCAGAAAACGCCAGGCAATTCGGCCTCAGTTGTAAACATAAACAGTATTCTCTTCATTTATCAGCTTCATACCCATATTGTCAGCTTTTTAAACGGAAATTCTTAATGTTTGAAAGCACTTTCTTCGGAAATACATCATCTAAAGTAGCCAGAATGGAAAAACATTATCTGTTCTCTCGGCATTACGCAGCATTCTATCTCTAATCTCCGTGATTGAACATGAACATAAAGATAGAACGGCTCTATGTACCAGCATTTCAAGTGTTTCTTACATGTTTCTAATCATTTCTCGGGGACTATCATTGTGTCTGTTAAGCATTTTACCAAAAGTAGACAGTTTTTCCTAGAGGTATACACAGGAATCTTCAAGGTTTAATTTGAGTCATTCAGAAAACGCCAGTCTACTCATAATCACCTGTAAATATAAACAGTATTCTCTTCATTTATCAGCTTCACAAATAGTCTGAGCTTTATAAATGGAAATTCTTAATGTTTGAAAGCACTTTATTTGGAAAAACATCATCTAAAATAGCCAGAATGGTAAACATTATCTGTACAATCGTCATTTTCCAGCATTCTACCTCTAATCTTGTGATTGAACATGAAAATAAAGATAGAACGGCTCTATGTACCAGCATTTCAAGTGTTTCTTACATGTTTCTAATCATTTCTCGGGACTATCATTGTGTCTGTTAAGCGTTTTACCAAAAGTAGACAGTTTTCCTAGAGGTATACACAGGAATCTTCAAGGTTTAATTTGAGTCATTCAGAAAACGCCAGTCTACTCATAATCACCTGTAAATATAAACAGTATTCTCTTCATTTATCAGCTTCACAAATAGTCTGAGCTTAATAATGGAAATTCTTAATGTTTTGAAAGCACTTTATTTGGAAAAACAGCATCTAAAATAGCCAGAATGGTAAACATTATCTGTACAATCGTCATTTCCCAGCATTCTACCTCTAATCTTGTGATTGAACATGAAAATAAAGATAGAACGGCTCTATGTACCAGCATTTCAAGTGTTTCTTACATGTTTCTAATCATTTCTCGGGACTATCATTGTGTCTGTTAAGCGTTTTAACCAAAAGTAGACAGTCTTCCTACAAGTATACACAGGAATCTTCAAGGTTTAAATTGAGTCATTCAAAAAACGCCAGTCTAATCAGAATCACCTGTGAGTATAAACAGTATTCTCTTCATTTATCAGCTTCATACCCATATTGTCAGCTTTTTAAACGGAAATTCTTAATGTTTGAAAGCACTTTCTTCGGTAATACATCATCTAAAGTAGACAGAATGGAAAAACATTATCTGTTCTCTCGGCATTACGCAGCATTCTATCTCTAATCTCCCGTGATTGAACATGAAACATAAAGGTAGAACGGCTCTATGTAACCAACATTTCCAGTGTTTCTTACATGTTTCTAATCATTTCTCGGGTCTATCATGGTGTATGTTAAGCGTTTAACAAAAGTAGACAGTTTTCCTAGAGTATAAACAGGAATGTTAAAGGTTTCAATTGAGTCATTCAGAAAACGCCAGTCTAATCAGAATCACCTGTAAATAGAAACAGTATTCTCTTTATTTATCAGCCTAATACGTATTCTGACCTTTATAAACAGCAAATTCTTAATGTTTGTAAATCACTTTCCTTGGAAAAACAACATCTAGAGTAGCCGCAAATGTAAACTTCATCCTTACTCTCCTCAGTTGAGAGTTTTTTTTACCTCTAATCTCAGTGATTGAACTAGGCCATAAAGATAGCTCGGCTCTATTATACAGCATTTCAAGTGTTTCTTCCATGTTTCTAGTCACTTCCCGGGGACTATCCTAGTGTATTTTAAGTTGTTTTACCAAATTTAGACATTTTTCCAGAAGTAGATACATGAATTTCAGGACGTAAACTTTGTCATTTAGAAAATGCCAGGCAATTCATCCTCAATTGTAATTATAAACAGTATTCTCTCCATTGATCAACATAACACATTATTCTGAGCTTTAAAAACAGCAATTGCTCATGTTGGAAGCACTTTCTTGGAAAAAACACATCTAGAGTAGCCGGAATTGTAAACATTATCATTACTCTCTTCATTTGAGAGTTTTCTACCTCTCATCTCTCTGATTGAACTAGGCCATCAGGATAGAACGGCTCTATTTTACCCGCATTTAAACTGTTTCTTACATGTCTCTAATCATTTCTGGGACTATCATTGTGTATTGTAAGAGTGTTACCAAAAGTAGACAGTTTTCCCAGAAGTATACACATGAATCATCAAGAGTTAAATTGTGCCATTCAGAAAACGCCAGGCAATTCGGCCTCAGTTGTAAATATAAACAGTATTCTCTTCATTTCTCAGCTTCATACCCATATTCTCAGCTTTTTAAACGGAAATTCTTAATGTTTTGAAAGCACTTTCTTCGGAAATACATCATCTAAAGTAGCCAGAATGGAAAACATTATCTGTTCTCTCGGCAATTACGCAGCATTCTATCTCTAATCTCCTGTGATTGAACATGAACATAAAGATAGACGGGCTCTATGTACCAGCATTTCAAGTGTTTCTTACACGTTTCTGATCATTTCTCGGGACTATCATTGTGTCTGTTAAGCGTTTTACCAAAAGTAGACAGTTTTCCTAGAGGTATACACAGGAATCTTCAAGGTTTAATTTGAGTCATTCAGAAAACGCCAGTCTACTCATAATCACCTGTAAATATAAACAGTATTCTCTTCATTTATCAGCTTCACAAATAGTCCTGAGCTTTATAAATGGAAATTCTTAATGTTTTGAAAGCACTTTATTTGGAAAAACATCATCTAAAATAGCCAGAATGGTAAACATTATCTGTACAATCGTCATTTCCCAGCATTCTACCTCTAATCTTGTGATTGAACATGAAAATAAAGATAGAACGGCTCTAATGTACCAGCATTTCAAGTGTTTCTAACATGTTCTAATCATTTCTCGGGACTATCATTGTGTCTGTTAAGCGTTTTACCAAAAGTAGACAGTCTTCCTACAAGTATACACAGGAATCTTCAAGGTTTAAATTGAGTCATTCAAAAAACGCCAGTCTAATCAGAATCACCTGTGAGTATAAACAGTATTCTCTTCATTTATCAGCTTCATACCCATATTGTCAGCTTTTTAAACGGAAATTCTTAATGTTTGAAAGCACTTTCTTCGGTAATACATCATCTTAAAGTAGACAGAAATGGAAAACATTTATCTGTTCTCTCGGCATTACGCAGCATTCTATCTCTAATCTCCGTGATTGAACATGAATATAAAGATAGAACGGCTCTATGTACCAACATTTCCAGTGTTTCTTACATGTTTCAATTCATTTCTCGGGTCTATCATGGTGTATGTTAAGCGTTTAACCAAAAGTAGACAGTTTTCCTAGAAGTATAAACAGGAATGTTAAAGGTTTCCAATTGAGTCATTCAGAAAACGCCAGTCTAATCAGAATCACCTGTATATAGAAACAGTATTCTCTTTATTTATCAGCTTCATACGTATTCTGAGCTTTATAAAAGAGCAATTTCTTAATGTTTGAAATCACTTCCTTGGAAAAACAACATCTAGAGTAGATGCAAATGTAAACTTCATCCTTACTCTCCTCAGTTGAGAGTTTTTTACCTCTAATCTCAGTGATTGAACTAGGCCATAAAGATAGCACGGCTCTATTATACAGCATTTCAAGTGTTTCTTCCATGTTTCTAATCACTTCCCGGGACTATCCTAGTGTATTTTAAGAGTTTTACCAAAATTAGACATTTTTCCAGAAGTAGATGCATGAATCTCAGGACGTAAACTTTGTCCATTTAGAAAATGCCAGGCAATTCATCCTCAATTGTAATTATAAACAGTATTCTCTCCATTGATCAACCTAACACACATATTCTGAGCTTTAAAAACAGCAATTGCTCATGTTGGAAGCACTTTCTTTGGAAAAACACCATCTAGAGTAGCCAGGAATTGTAAATATTATCATGACTCTCTTCATTTGAGAGTTTTCTACCTCTCATCTCTCTGATTGAACTAGGCCATCAGGATAGAACGGCTCTATTTACCCGCATTTAAACTGTTTCTTACATGTCTCTAATCATTTCTGGGACTATCATTGTGTATTGTAAGAGTGTTACCAAAGTAGACAGTTTTCCCAGAAGTATACACATGAATCTTCAAGAGTTAAATTGTGCCATTCAGAAAACGCCAGGCAATCGGCCTCAGTTGTAAATATAAACAGTTATTCTCTTCATTTCTCAGCTTCATACCCATATTCTCAGCTTTTTAAACGGAAATTCTTAATGTTTGAAAGCACTTTCTTCGGAAAATACATCATCTAAAGTAGCCAGAATGGAAACATTATCTGTTCTCTCGGCATTACGCAGCATTCTATCTCTAATCTCCGTGATTGAACATGAACATAAAGATAGAACGGCTCTATGTACCAGCATTTCCAGTGTTTTCTTACAGTTTTCTAATCATTTCTCGGGTCTATCATGGTGTATGTTAAGCGTTTAACCAAAAGTAGACAGTTTTCCTAGAAGTATAAACAGGAATGTTAAAGGTTTCAATTGAGTCATTCAGAAAACGCCAGTCTAATCAGAATCACCTGTAAATAGAAACAGTATTCTCTTTATTTATCAGCCTCATAGGTATTCTGACCTTTATAAACAGCAATTCTTAATGTTTGAAATCACTTTCCTTGGAAAAACAACATCTAGAGTAGCCGCAAATGTAAACTTCATCCTTACTCTCCTCAGTTGAGAGTTTTTTACCTCTAATCTCAGTGATTGAACTAGGACATTAAAGGTAGCACGGCTCTATTATACAGCATTTCAAGTGTTTCTTCCATGTTTTCTAGTCACTTCCCGGGACTATCCTAGTGTATTTTAAGAGTTTTACCAAAAATTAGACATTTTTCCAGAAGTAGATACATGAATCTTCAGGACGTAAACTTTGTCATTTAGAAAATGCCAGGCAATTCATCCTCAATTGTAATTATAAACAGTATTCTTCTCTCCATTGATCAACCTAACACACATATACTGAGCTTTAAAAAAAAGCAATTGCTCATGTTGGAAGCACTTTCTTTGGAAAAACACCATCTAGAGTAGCCGGAATTGTAAACATTATCATTACTCTCTTCATTTGAGAGTTTTCTACCTCTCATCTCTCTGATTGAACTAGGCCATCAGGATAGAACGGCTCTATTTACCCGCATTTAAACTGTTTCTTACATGTCTCTAATCATTTCTGGGACTATCATTGTGTATTGTAAGAGTGTTACCAAAAGTAGACAGTTTTCCCAGAAGTATACACATGAATCTTCAAGAGTTAAATTGTGCCATTCAGAAAACGCCAGGCAATTCGGCCTCAGTTGTAAATATAAACAGTATTCTCTTCATTTCTCAGCTTCATACCCATATTCTCAGCTTTTTAAACGGAAATTCTTAATGTTTGAAAGCACTTTCTTCGGAAATACATCATCTAAAGTAGCCAGAATGGAAAACATTATCTGTTCTCTCGGCATTACGCAGCATTCTATCTCTAATCTCCGTGATTGAACATGAACATAAAGATAGAACGGCTCTATGTACCAGCATTTCAAGTGTTTCTTACATGTTTCTAATCATTTCTCGGGACTATCATTGTGTCTGTTAAGCGTTTTACCAAAAGTAGACAGTTTTCCAAGAGGTATACACAGGAATCTTCAAGGTTTAATTTGAGTCATTCAGAAAACGCCAGTCTACTCATAATCACCTGTAAATATAAACAGTATTCTCTTCATTTATCAGCTTCACAAATAGTCTGAGCTTTATAAATGGAAATTCTTAATGTTTGAAAGCACTTTATTTGGAAAAAACATCATCTAAAATAGCCAGAATGGTAAACATTATCTGTACAATCGTCATTTCCCAGCATTCTACCTCTAATCTTGTGATTGAACATGAAAATAAAGATAGAACGGCTCTATGTACCAGCATTTCAAGTGTTTCTTACATGTTTCTAATCATTTCTCGGGACTATCATTGTGTCTGTTAAGCGTTTTACCAAAAGTATACAGTCTTCCTACAAGTATACACAGGAATCTTCAAGGTTTAAATTGAGTCATTCAAAAAACGCCAGTCTAATCAGAATCACCTGTGAGTATAAACAGTATTCTCTTCATTTATCAGCTTCATACCCATATTGTCAGCTTTTTAAACGGATATTCTTAATTTTTGAAAGCACTTTCTTCGGTAATACATCATCTAAAGTAGACAGAATGGAAAACATTATCTGTTCTCTCGGCATTACGCAGCATTCTATCTCTAATCTCCGTGATTGAACATGAACATAAAGATAGAACGGCTCTATGTACCAACATCTCCAGTGTTTCTTACATGTTTCTAATCATTTCTTGGGTCTATCATGGTGTATGTTAAGCGTTTAACCAAAAGTAGACAGTTTTCCTAGAAGTATAAACAGGAATGTTAAAGGTTTCAATTGAGTCATTCAGAAAACGCCAGTCTAATCAGAATCACCTGTAAATAGAAACAGTATTCTCTTTATTTATCAGCCTCATACGTATTCTGACCTTTATAGACAGCAATTCTTAATGTTTGAAATCACTTTCCTTGGAAAAAACAACATCTAGAGTAGCCGCAAATGTAAACTTCATCCTTACTCTCCTCAGTTGAGAGTTTTTTACCTCTAATCTCAGTGATTGAACTAGGCCATAAAGATAGCACGGCTCTATTATACAGCATTTCAAGTGTTTCTTCCATGTTTCTAGTCACTTCCCGGGACTATCCTAGTGTATTTTAAGAGTTTTACCAAAATTAGACATTTTTCCAGAAGTAGATACATGAATCTTCAGGATGTAAACTTTGTCATTTAGAAAATGCCAGGCAATTCATCCTCAATTGTAATTTATAAACAGTATTCTCTCCATTGATCAACCTAACACACATATTCTGAGCTTTAAAAACAGCAATTGCTCATGTTGGAAGCACTTTCTTTGGAAAAACACCATCTAGAGTAGCCGGAATTGTAAACATTATCATTACTCTCTTCATTTGAGAGTTTTCTACCTCTCATCTCTCTGATTGAACTAGGCCATCAGGATAGAACGGCTCTATTTACCCGCATTTAAACTGTTTCTTACATGTCTCTAATCATTTCTGGGACTATCATTGTGTATTGTAAGAGTGTTACCAAAAGTAGACAGTTTTCCCAGAAGTATACACATGAATCTTCAAGAGTTAAATTGTGCCATTCAGAAAACGCCAGGCAATTCGGCCTCAGTTGTAAATATAAACAGTATTCTCTTCATTTCTCAGCTTCATACCCATATTCTCAGCTTTTTAAACGGAAATTCTTAATGTTTGAAAGCACTTTCTTCGGAAATACATCATCTAAAGTAGCCAGAATGGAAAACATTATCTGTTCTCTCGGCATTACGCAGCATTCTATCTCTAATCTCCGTGATTGAACATGAACATAAAGATAGAACGGCTCTATGTACCAGCTTTCAAGTGTTTCTTACACGTTTCTGATCATTTCTCGGGACTATCATTGTGTCTGTTAAGCGTTTTACCAAAAGTAGACAGTTTTCCTAGAGGTATACACAGGAATCTTCAAGGTTTAATTTGAGTCATTCAGAAAACGCCAGTCTGCTCATAATCACCTGTAAATATAAACAGTATTCTCTTCATTTATCAGCTTCACAAATAGTCTGAGCTTCTTTATTTGGAAAAAACATCATCTAAAATAGCCAGAATGGTAAACATTATCTGTACAATTGTCATTTCCCAGCATTCTACCTCTAATCTTGTGATTGAACATGAAAATAAAGATAGAACGGCTCTATGTACCAGCATTTCAAGTGTTTCTTACATGTTTCTAATCATTTCTCGGGACTATCATTGTGTCTGTTAAGCGTTTTACCAAAAGTAGACAGTCTTCCTACAAGTATACACAGGAATCTTCAAGGTTTAAATTGAGTCATTCAAAAAACGCCAGTCTAATCAGAATCACCTGTGAGTATAAACAGTATTCTCTTCATTTATCAGCTTCATACCCATATTGTCAGCTTTTTAAACGGAAATTCTTAATGTTTGAAAGCACTTTCTTCGGTAATACATCATCTAAAGTAGACAGAATGGAAAACATTATCTGTTCTCTCGGCATTACGCAGCATTCTATCTCTAATCTCCGTGATTGAACATGAACATAAAGATAGAACGGCTCTATGTACCAACATTTCCAGTGTTTCTTACATGTTTCTAATCATTTCTCGGGTCTATCATGGTGTATGTTAAGCGTTTAACCAAAAGTAGACAGTTTTCCTAGAAGTATAAACAGGAATGTTAAAGGTTTCAATTGAGTCATTCAGAAAACGCCAGTCTAATCAGAATCACCTGTAAATAGAAACAGTATTCTCTTTATTTATCAGCCTCATACGTATTCTGACCTTTATAGACAGCAATTCTTAATGTTTGAAATCACTTTCCTTGGAAAAACAACATCTAGAGTAGCCGCAAATGTAAACTTCATCCTTACTCTCCTCAGTTGAGAGTTTTTTACCTCTAATCTCAGTGATTGAACTAGGCCATAAAGATAGCACGGCTCTATTATACAGCATTTCAAGTGTTTCTTCCATGTTTCTAGTCACTTCCCGGGACTATCCTAGTGTATTTTAAGAGTTTTACCAAAATTAGACATTTTTCCAGAAGTAGATACATGAATCTTCAGGATGTAAACTTTGTCATTTAGAAAATGCCAGGCAATTCATCCTCAATTGTAATTATAAACAGTATTCTCTCCATTGATCAACCTAACACACATATTCTGAGCTTTAAAAACAGCAATTGCTCATGTTGGAAGCACTTTCTTTGGAAAAACACCATCTAGAGTAGCCGGAATTGTAAACATTATCATTACTCTCTTCATTTGAGAGTTTTCTACCTCTCATCTCTCTGATTGAACTAGGCCATCAGGATAGAACGGCTCTATTTACCCGCATTTAAACTGTTTCTTACATGTCTCTAATCATTTCTGGGACTATCATTGTGTATTGTAAGAGTGTTACCAAAAGTAGACAGTTTTCCCAGAAGTATACACATGAATCTTCAAGAGTTAAATTGTGCCATTCAGAAAACGCCAGGCAATTCGGCCTCAGTTGTAAATATAAACAGTATTCTCTTCATTTCTCAGCTTCATACCCATATTCTCAGCTTTTTAAACGGAAATTCTTAATGTTTGAAAGCACTTTCTTCGGAAATACATCATCTAAAGTAGCCAGAATGGAAAACATTATCTGTTCTCTCGGCATTACGCAGCATTCTATCTCTAATCTCCGTGATTGAACATGAACATAAAGATAGATCGGCTCTATGTACCAGCATTTCAAGTGTTTCTTACATGTTTCTAATCATTTCTCGGGACTATCATTGTGTCTGTTAAGCGTTTTACCAAAAGTAGACAGTTTTCCAAGAGGTATACACAGGAATCTTCAAGGTTTAATTTGAGTCATTCAGAAAACGCCAGTCTACTCATAATCACCTGTAAATATAAAAAGTATTCTCTTCATTTATCAGCTTCACAAATAGTCTGAGCTTTATAAATGGAAATTCTTAATGTTTGAAAGCACTTTATTTGGAAAAACATCATCTAAAATAGCCAGAATGGTAAACATTATCTGTACAATCGTCATTTCCCAGCATTCTACCTCTAATCTTGTGATTGAACATGAAAATAAAGATAGAACGGCTCTATGTACCAGCATTTCAAGTGTTTCTTACATGTTTCTAATCATTTCTCGGGACTATCATTGTGTCTGTTAAGCGTTTTAACAAAAGTATACAGTCTTCCTACAAGTATACACAGGAATCTTCAAGGTTTAAATTGAGTCATTCAAAAAAACGCCAGTCTAATCAGAATCACCTGTGAGTATAAACAGTATTCTCTTCATTTATCAGCTTCATACCCATATTGTCAGCTTTTTAAACGGAAATTCTTAATGTTTGAAAGCACTTTCTTCGGTAATACATCATCTAAAGTAGACAGAATGGAAAACATTATCTGTTCTCTCGGCATTACGCAGCATTCTATCTCTAATCTCCGTGATTGAACATGAACATAAAGATAGAACGGCTCTATGTACCAACATTTCCAGTGTTTCTTACATGTTTCTAATCATTTCTTGGGTCTATCATGGTGTATGTTAAGCGTTTAACCAAAAGTAGACAGTTTTCCTAGAAGTATAAACAGGAATGTTAAAGGTTTCAATTGAGTCATTCAGAAAACGCCAGTCTAATCAGAATCACCTGTAAATAGAAACAGTATTCTCTTTATTTATCAGCCTCATACGTATTCTGACCTTTATAGACAGCAATTCTTAATGTTTGAAATCACTTTCCTTGGAAAAACAACATCTAGAGTAGCCGCAAATGTAAACTTCATCCTTACTCTCCTCAGTTGAGAGTTTTTTACCTCTAATCTCAGTGATTGAACTAGGCCATAAAGATAGCACGGCTCTATTATACAGCATTTCAAGTGTTTCTTCCATGTTTCTAGTCACTTCCCGGGACTATCCTAGTGTATTTTAAGAGTTTTACCAAAATTAGACATTTTTCCAGAAGTAGATACATGAATCTTCAGGATGTAAACTTTGTCATTTAGAAAATGCCAGGCAATTCATCCTCAATTGTAATTATAAACAGTATTCTCTCCATTGATCAACCTAACACACATATTCTGAGCTTTAAAAACAGCAATTGCTCATGTTGGAAGCACTTTCTTTGGAAAAACACCATCTAGAGTAGCCGGAATTGTAAACATTATCATTACTCTCTTCATTTGAGAGTTTTCTACCTCTCATCTCTCTGATTGAACTAGGCCATCAGGATAGAACGGCTCTATTTACCCGCATTTAAACTGTTTCTTACATGTCTCTAATCATTTCTGGGACTATCATTGTGTATTGTAAGAGTGTTACCAAAAGTAGACAGTTTTCCCAGAAGTATACACATGAATCTTCAAGAGTTAAATTGTGCCATTCAGAAAACGCCAGGCAATTCGGCCTCAGTTGTAAATATAAACAGTATTCTCTTCATTTCTCAGCTTCATACCCATATTCTCAGCTTTTTAAACGGAAATTCTTAATGTTTGAAAGCACTTTCTTCGGAAATACATCATCTAAAGTAGCCAGAATGGAAAACATTATCTGTTCTCTCGGCATTACGCAGCATTCTATCTCTAATCTCCGTGATTGAACATGAACATAAAGATAGAACGGCTCTATGTACCAGCTTTCAAGTGTTTCTTACACGTTTCTGATCATTTCTCGGGACTATCATTGTGTCTGTTAAGCGTTTTACCAAAAGTAGACAGTTTTCCTAGAGGTATACACAGGAATCTTCAAGGTTTAATTTGAGTCATTCAGAAAACGCCAGTCTACTCATAATCACCTGTAAATATAAACAGTATTCTCTTCATTTATCAGCTTCACAAATAGTCTGAGCTTTATAAATGGAAATTCTTAATGTTTGAAAGCACTTTATTTGGAAAAACATCATCTAAAATAGCCAGAATGGTAAACATTATCTGTACAATCGTCATTTCCCAGCATTCTACCTCTAATCTTGTGATTGAACATGAAAATAAAGATAGAACGGCTCTATGTACCAGCATTTCAAGTGTTTCTTACATGTTTCTAATCATTTCTCAGGACTATCATTGTGTCTGTTAAGCGTTTTACCAAAAGTAGACAGTCTTCCTACAAGTATACACAGGAATCTTCAAGGTTTAAATTGAGTCATTCAAAAAACGCCAGTCTAATCAGAATCACCTGTGAGTATAAACAGTATTCTCTTCATTTATCAGCTTCATACCCATATTGTCAGCTTTTTAAACGGAAATTCTTAATGTTTGAAAGCACTTTCTTCGGTAATACATCATCTAAAGTAGACAGAATGGAAAACATTATCTGTTCTCTCGGCATTACGCAGCATTCTATCTCTAATCTCCGTGATTGAACATGAACATAAAGATAGAACGGCTCTATGTACCAACATTTCCAGTGTTTCTTACATGTTTCTAATCATTTCTCGGGTTTATCATGGTGTATATTAAGCGTTTAACCAAAAGTAGACAGTTTTCCTAGAAGTATAAACAGGAATGTTAAAGGTTTCAATTGAGTCATTCAGAAAACGCCAGTCTAATCAGAATCACCTGTAAATAGAAACAGTATTCTCTTTATTTATCAGCCTCATACGTATTCTGACCTTTATAGACAGCAATTCTTAATGTTTGAAATCACTTTCCTTGGAAAAACAACATCTAGAGTAGCCGCAAATGTAAACTTCATCCTTACTCTCCTCAGTTGAGAGTTTTTTACCTCTAATCTCAGTGATTGAACTAGGCCATAAAGATAGCACGGCTCTATTATACAGCATTTCAAGTGTTTCTTCCATGTTTCTAGTCACTTCCCGGGATTTTCCTAGTGTATTTTAAGAGTTTTACCAAAATTAGACATTTTTCCAGAAGTAGATACATGAATCTTCAGGATGTAAACTTTGTCATTTAGAAAATGCCAGGCAATTCATCCTCAATTGTAATTATAAACAGTATTCTCTCCATTGATCAACCTAACACACATATTCTGAGCTTTAAAAACAGCAATTGCTCATGTTGGAAGCACTTTCTTTGGAAAAACACCATCTAGAGTAGCCGGAATTGTAAACATTATCATTACTCTCTTCATTTGAGAGTTTTCTACCTCTAATCTCTCTGATTGAACTAGGCCATCAGGATAGAACGGCTCTATTTACCCGCATTTAAACTGTTTCTTACATGTCTCTAATCATTTCTGGGACTATCATTGTGTATTGTAAGAGTGTTACCAAAAGTAGACAGTTTTCCCAGAAGTATACACATGAATCTTCAAGAGTTAAATTGTGCCATTCAGAAAACGCCAGGCAATTCGGCCTCAGTTGTAAACATAAACAGTATTCTCTTCATTTACCAGCTTCATACCCATAGTCTCAGCTTTTTAAACGGAAATTCTTAATGTTTGAAAGCACTTTCTTCGGAAATACATCATCTAAAGTAGCCAGAATGGAAAACATTATCTGTTCTATCGGCATTACGCAGCATTCTATCTCTAATCTCCGTGATTGAACATGAACATAAAGATAGAACGGCTCTATGTACCAACATTTCCAGTGTTTCTTACATGTTTCTAATCATTTCTCGGGTCTATCATGGTGTATGTTAAGCGTTTAACCAAAAGTAGACAGTTTTCCTAGAAGTATAAACAGGAATGTTAAAGTTTCAATTGAGTCATTCAGAAAACGCCAGTCTAATCAGAATCACCTGTAAATAGAAACAGTATTCTCTTTATTTATCAGCCTCATACGTATTCTGACCTTTATAAACAGCAATTCTTAATGTTTGAAATCACTTTCCTTGGAAAAACAACATCTAGAGTAGCCGCAAATGTAAACTTCATCCTTACTCTCCTCAGTTGAGAGTTTTTTTACCTCTAATCTCAGTGATTGAACTAGGCCATAAAGATAGCACGGCTCTATTATACAGCATTTCAAGTGTTTCTTCCATGTTTCTAGTCACTTCCCGGGACTATCCTAGTGTATTTTAAGAGTTTTACCAAAATTAGACATTTTTCCAGAAGTAGATACATGAATCTTCAGGATGTAAACTTTGTCATTTAGAAAATGCCAGGCAATTCATCCTCAATTGTAATTATAAACAGTATTCTCTCCATTGATCAAGCTAACACACATATTCTGAGCTTTAAAAACAGCAATTGCTCATGTTGGAAGCACTTTCTTTGGAAAAACACCATCTAGAGTAGCCGGAATTGTAAACATTATCATTACTCTCTTCATTTGAGAGTTTTCTACCTCTCATCTCTCTGATTGAACTAGGCCATCAGGATAGAACGGCTCTATTTACCCGCATTTAAACTGTTTCTTACATGTCTCTAATCATTTCTGGGACTATCATTGTGTATTGTAAGAGTGTTACCAAAAGTAGACAGTTTTCCCAGAAGTATACACATGAATCTTCAAGAGTTAAATTGTGCCATTCAGAAAACGCCAGGCAATTCGGCCTCAGTTGTAAATATAAACAGTATTCTCTTCATTTCTCAGCTTCATACCCATATTCTCAGCTTTTTAAACGGAAATTCTTAATGTTTGAAAGCACTTTCTTCGGAAATACATCATCTAAAGTAGCCAGAATGGAAAACATTATCTGTTCTCTCGGCATTACGCAGCATTCTATCTCTAATCTCCGTGATTGAACATGAACATAAAGATAGAACGGCTCTATGTACCAGCATTTCAAGTGTTTCTTACATGTTTCTAATCATTTCTCGGGACTATCATTGTGTCTGTTAAGCGTTTTACCAAAAGTAGACAGTTTTCCAAGAGGTATACACAGGAATCTTCAAGGTTTAATTTGAGTCATTCAGAAAACGCCAGTCTACTCATAATCACCTGTAAATATAAACAGTATTCTCTTCATTTATCAGCTTCACAAATAGTCTGAGCTTTATAAATGGAAATTCTTAATGTTTGAAAGCACTTTATTTGGAAAAACATCATCTAAAATAGCCAGAATGGTAAACATTATCTGTACAATCGTCATTTCCCAGCATTCTACCTCTAATCTTGTGATTGAACATGAAAATAAAGATAGAACGGCTCTATGTACCAGCATTTCAAGTGTTTCTTACATGTTTCTAATCATTTCTCGGGACTATCATTGTGTCTGTTAAGCGTTTTACCAAAAGTAGACAGTCTTCCTACAAGTATACACAGGAATCTTCAAGGTTTAAATTGAGTCATTCAAAAAACGCCAGTCTAATCAGAATCACCTGTGAGTATAAACAGTATTCTCTTCATTTATCAGCTTCATACCCATATTGTCAGCTTTTTAAACGGAAATTCTTAATGTTTGAAAGCACTTTCTTCGGTAATACATCATCTAAAGTAGACAGAATGCAAAACATTATCTGTTCTCTCAGCATTACGCATCATTCTATCTCTAATCTCCGTGATTGAACATGAACATAAAGATAGAACGGCTCTATGTACCAGCATTTCAAGTGTTTCTTACACGTTTCTGATCATTTCTCGGGACTATCATTGTGTCTGTTAAGCGTTTTACCAAAAGTAGACAGTTTTCCTAGAGGTATACACAGGAATCTTCAAGGTTTAATTTGAGTCATTCAGAAAATGCCAGTCTACTCATAATCACCTGTAAATATAAACAGTATTCTCTTCATTTATCAGCTTCACAAATAGTCTGAGCTTTATAAATGGAAATTCTTAATGTTTGAAAGCACTTTATTTGGAAAAACATCATCTAAAATAGCCAGAATGGTAAACATTATCTGTACAATCGTCATTTCCCAGCATTCTACCTCTAATCTTGTGATTGAACATGAAAATAAAGATAGAACGGCTCTATGTACCAGCATTTCAAGTGTTTCTTACATGTTTCTAATCATTTCTCGGGACTATCATTGTGTCTGTTAAGCGTTTTACCAAAAGTAGACAGTCTTCCTACAAGTATACACAGGAATCTTCAAGGTTTAAATTGAGTCATTCAAAAAACGCCAGTCTAATCAGAATCACCTGTGAGTATAAACAGTATTCTCTTCATTTATCAGCTTCATACCCATATTGTCAGCTTTTTAAACGGAAATTCTTAATGTTTGAAAGCACTTTCTTCGGTAATACATCATCTAAAGTAGACAGAATGGAAAACATTATCTGTTCTCTCGGCATTACGCAGCATTCTATCTCTAATTCCGTGATTGAACATGAACATAAAGATAGAACGGCTATATGTACCAACATTTCCAGTGTTTCTTACATGTTTCTAATCATTTCTCGGGTCTATCATGGTGTATGTTAAGCGTTTAACCAAAAGTAGACAGTTTTCCTAGAAGTATAAACAGGAATGTTAAAGGTTTCAATTGAGTCATTCAGAAAACGCCAGTCTAATCAGAATCACCTGTAAATAGAAACCGTATTCTCTTTATTTATCAGCCTCATACGTATTCTGACCTTTATAGACAGCAATTCTTAATGTTTGAAATCACTTTCCTTGGAAAAACAACATCTAGAGTAGCCGCAAATGTAAACTTCATCCTTACTCTCCTCAGTTGAGAGTTTTTTACCTCTAATCTCAGTGATTGAACTAGGCCATAAAGATAGCACGGCTCTATTATACAGCATTTCAAGTGTTTCTTCCATGTTTCTAGTCACTTCCCGGGACTATCCTAGTGTATTTTAAGAGTTTTACCAAAATTAGACATTTTTCCAGAAGTAGATACATGAATCTTCAGGATGTAAACTTTGTCATTTAGAAAATGCCAGGCAATTCATCCTCAATTGTAATTATAAACAGTATTCTCTCCATTGATCAACCTAACACACATATTCTGAGCTTTAAAAACAGCAATTGCTCATGTTGGAAGCACTTTCTTTGGAAAAACACCATCTAGAGTAGCCAGAATTGTAAACATTATCATTACTCTCTTCATTTGAGAGTTTTCTACCTCTAATCTCTCTGATTGAACTAGGCCATCAGGATAGAGCGGCTCTATTTACCCGCATTTAAACTGTTTCTTACATGTCTCTAATCATTTCTGGGACTATCATTGTGTATTGTAAGAGTGTTACCAAAAGTAGACAGTTTTCCCAGAAGTATACACATGAATCTTCAAGAGTTAAATTGTGCCATTCAGAAAACGCCAGGCAATTCGGCCTCAGTTGTAAATATAAACAGTATTCTCTTCATTTCTCAGCTTCATACCCATATTCTCAGCTTTTTAAACGGAAATTCTTAATGTTTGAAAGCACTTTCTTCGGAAATACATCATCTAAAGTAGCCAGAATGGAAAACATTATCTGTTCTCTCGGCATTACGCAGCATTCTATCTCTAATCTCCGTGATTGAACATGAACATAAAGATAGAACGGCTCTATGTACCAGCATTTCAAGTGTTTCTTACATGTTTCTGATCATTTCTCGGGACTATCATTGTGTCTGTTAAGCGTTTTACCAAAAGTAGACAGTTTTCCTAGAGGTATACACAGGAATCTTCAAGGTTTAATTTGAGTCATTCAGAAAACGCCAGTCTACTCATAATCACCTGTAAATATAAACAGTATTCTCTTCATTTATCAGCTTCACAAATAGTCTGAGCTTTATAAATGGAAATTCTTAATGTTTGAAAGCACTTTATTTGGAAAAACATCCTCTAAAATAGCCAGAATGGTAAACATTATCTGTACAATCGTCATTTCCCAGCATTCTACCTCTAATCTTGTGATTGAACATGAAAATAAAGATAGAACGGCTCTATGTACCAGCATTTCAAGTGTTTCTTACATGTTTCTAATCATTTCTCGGGACTATCATTGTGTCTATTAAGCGTTTTACCAAAAGTAGACAGTCTTCCTACAAGTATACACAGGAATCTTCAAGGTTTAAATTGAGTCATTCAAAAAACGCCAGTCTAATCAGAATCACCTGTGAGTATAAACAGTATTCTCTTCATTTATCAGCTTCATACCCATATTGTCAGCTTTTTAAACGGAAATTCTTAATGTTTGAAAGCACTTTCTTCGGTAATACATCATCTAAAGTAGACAGAATGGAAAACATTATCTGTTCTCTCAGCATTACGCATCATTCTATCTCTAACCTCCGTGATTGAACATGAACATAAAGATAGAACGGCTCTATGTACCAGCATTTCAAGTGTTTCTTACACGTTTCTGATCATTTCTCGGGACTATCATTGTGTCTGTTAAGCGTTTTACCAAAAGTAGACAGTTTTCCTAGAGGTATACACAGGAATCTTCAAGGTTTAATTTGAGTCATTCAGAAAATGCCAGTCTACTCATAATCACCTGTAAATATAAACAGTATTCTCTTCATTTATCAGCTTCACAAATAGTCTGAGCTTTATAAATGGAAATTCTTAATGTTTGAAAGCACTTTATTTGGAAAAACATCATCTAAAATAGCCAGAATGGTAAACATTATCTGTACAATCGTCATTTCCCAGCATTCTACCTCTAATCTTGTGATTGAACATGAAAATAAAGATAGAACGGCTCTATGTACCAGCATTTCAAGTGTTTCTTACATGTTTCTAATCATTTCTCGGGACTATCATTGTGTCTGTTAAGCGTTTTACCAAAAGTAGACAGTCTTCCTACAAGTATACACAGGAATCTTCAAGGTTTAAATTGAGTCATTCAAAAAACGCCAGTCTAATCAGAATCACCTGTGAGTATAAACAGTATTCTCTTCATTTATCAGCTTCATACCCATATTGTCAGCTTTTTAAACGGAAATTCTTAATGTTTGAAAGCACTTTCTTCGGTAATACATCATCTAAAGTAGACAGAATGGAAAACATTATCTGTTCTCTCGGCATTACGCAGCATTCTATCTCTAATTCCGTGATTGAACATGAACATAAAGATAGAACGGCTATATGTACCAACATTTCCAGTGTTTCTTACATGTTTCTAATCATTTCTCGGGTCTATCATGGTGTATGTTAAGCGTTTAACCAAAAGTAGACAGTTTTCCTAGAAGTATAAACAGGAATGTTAAAGGTTTCAATTGAGTCATTCAGAAAACGCCAGTCTAATCAGAATCACCTGTAAATAGAAACCGTATTCTCTTTATTTATCAGCCTCATACGTATTCTGACCTTTATAGACAGCAATTCTTAATGTTTGAAATCACTTTCCTTGGAAAAACAACATCTAGAGTAGCCGCAAATGTAAACTTCATCCTTACTCTCCTCAGTTGAGAGTTTTTTACCTCTAATCTCAGTGATTGAACTAGGCCATAAAGATAGCACGGCTGTATTATACAGCATTTCAAGTGTTTCTTCCATGTTTCTAGTCACTTCCCGGGACTATCCTAGTGTATTTTAAGAGTTTTACCAAAATTAGACATTTTTCCAGAAGTAGATACATGAATCTTCAGGATGTAAACTTTGTCATTTAGAAAATGCCAGGCAATTCATCCTCAATTGTAATTATAAACAGTATTCTCTCCATTGATCAACCTAACACACATATTCTGAGCTTTAAAAACAGCAATTGCTCATGTTGGAAGCACTTTCTTTGGAAAAACACCATCTAGAGTAGCCAGAATTGTAAACATTATCATTACTCTCTTCATTTGAGAGTTTTCTACCTCTAATCTCTCTGATTGAACTAGGCCATCAGGATAGAGCGGCTCTATTTACCCGCATTTAAACTGTTTCTTACATGTCTCTAATCATTTCTGGGACTATCATTGTGTATTGTAAGAGTGTTACCAAAAGTAGACAGTTTTCCCAGAAGTATACACATGAATCTTCAAGAGTTAAATTGTGCCATTCAGAAAACGCCAGGCAATTCGGCCTCAGTTGTAAATATAAACAGTATTCTCTTCATTTCTCAGCTTCATACCCATATTCTCAGCTTTTTAAACGGAAATTCTTAATGTTTGAAAGCACTTTCTTCGGAAATACATCATCTAAAGTAGCCAGAATGGAAAACATTATCTGTTCTCTCGGCATTACGCAGCATTCTATCTCTAATCTCCGTGATTGAACATGAACATAAAGATAGAACGGCTCTATGTACCAGCATTTCAAGTGTTTCTTACATGTTTCTGATCATTTCTCGGGACTATCATTGTGTCTGTTAAGCGTTTTACCAAAAGTAGACAGTTTTCCTAGAGGTATACACAGGAATCTTCAAGGTTTAATTTGAGTCATTCAGAAAACGCCAGTCTACTCATAATCACCTGTAAATATAAACAGTATTCTCTTCATTTATCAGCTTCACAAATAGTCTGAGCTTTATAAATGGAAATTCTTAATGTTTGAAAGCACTTTATTTGGAAAAACATCCTCTAAAATAGCCAGAATGGTAAACATTATCTGTACAATCGTCATTTCCCAGCATTCTACCTCTAATCTTGTGATTGAACATGAAAATAAAGATAGAACGGCTCTATGTACCAGCATTTCAAGTGTTTCTTACATGTTTCTAATCATTTCTCGGGACTATCATTGTGTCTGTTAAGCGTTTTACCAAAAGTAGACAGTCTTCCTACAAGTATACACAGGAATCTTCAAGGTTTAAATTGAGTCATTCAAAAAACGCCAGTCTAATCAGAATCACCTGTGAGTATAAACAGTATTCTCTTCATTTATCAGCTTCATACCCATATTGTCAGCTTTTTAAACGGAAATTCTTAATGTTTGAAAGCACTTCCTTCGGTAATACATCATCTAAAGTAGACAGAATGGAAAACATTATCTGTTCTCTCGGCATTACGCAGCATTCTATCTCTAATCTCCGTGATTGAACATGAACATAAAGATAGAACGGCTCTATGTACCAACATTTCCAGTGTTTCTTACATGTTTCTAATCATTTCTCGTGTCTATCATGGTGTATGTTAAGCGTTTAACCAAAAGTAGACAGTTTTCCTAGAAGTATAAACAGGAATGTTAAAGGTTTCAATTGAGTCATTCAGAAAACGCCAGTCTAATCAGAATCACCTGTAAATAGAAACCGTATTCTCTTTATTTATCAGCCTCATACGTATTCTGACTTTTATAGACAGCAATTCTTAATGTTTGAAATCACTTTCCTTGGAAAAACAACATCTAGAGTAGCCGCAAATGTAAACTTCATCCTTACTCTCCTCAGTTGAGAGTTTTTTACCTCTAATCTCAGTGATTGAACTAGGCCATAAAGATAGCACGGCTCTATTATACAGCATTTCAAGAGTTTCTTCCATGTTTCTAGTCACTTCCCGGGACTATCCTAGTGTATTTTAAGAGTTTTACCAAAATTAGACATTTTTCCAGAAGTAGATACATGAATCCTCAGGATGTAAACTTTGTCATTTAGAAAATGCCAGGCAATTCATCCTCAATTGTAATTATAAACAGTATTCTCTCCATTGATCAACCTAACACACATATTCTGAGCTTTAAAAACAGCAATTGCTCATGTTGGAAGCACTTTCTTTGGAAAAACACCATCTAGAGTAGCCGGAATTGTAAACATTATCATTACTCTCTTCATTTGAGAGTTTTCTACCTCTCATCTCTCTGATTGAACTAGGCCATCAGGATAGAACGGCTCTATTTACCCGCATTTAAACTGTTTCTTACATGTCTCTAATCATTTCTGGGACTATCATTGTGTATTGTAAGAGTGTTACCAAAAGTAGACAGTTTTCCCAGAAGTATACACATGAATCTTCAAGAGTTAAATTGTGCCATTCAGAAAACGCCAGGCAATTCGGCCTCAGTTGTAAATATAAACAGTATTCTCTTCATTTCTCAGCTTCATACCCATATTCTCAGCTTTTTAAACGGAAATTCTTAATGTTTGAAAGCACTTTCTTCGGAAATACATCATCTAAAGTAGCCAGAATGGAAAACATTATCTGTTCTCTCGGCATTACGCAGCATTCTATCTCTAATCTCCGTGATTGAACATGAACATAAAGATAGAACGGCTCTATGTACCAGCATTTCAAGTGTTTCTTACATGTTTCTAATCATTTCTCGGGACTATCATTGTGTCTGTTAAGCGTTTTACCAAAAGTAGACAGTTTTCCAAGAGGTATACACAGGAATCTTCAAGGTTTAATTTGAGTCATTCAGAAAACGCCAGTCTTCTCATAATCACCTGTAAATATAAACAGTATTCTCTTCATTTATCAGCTTCACAAATAGTCTGAGCTTTATAAATGGAAATTCTTAATGTTTGAAAGCACTTTATTTGGAAAAACATCATCTAAAATAGCCAGAATGGTAAACATTATCTGTACAATCGTCATTTCCCAGCATTCTACCTCTAATCTTGTGATTGAACATGAAAATAAAGATAGAACGGCTCTATGTACCAGCATTTCAAGTGTTTCTTACATGTTTCTAATCATTTCTCGGGACTATCATTGTGTCTATTAAGCGTTTTACCAAAAGTAGACAGTCTTCCTACAAGTATACACAGGAATCTTCAAGGTTTAAATTGAGTCATTCAAAAAACGCCAGTCTAATCAGAATCACCTGTGAGTATAAACAGTATTCTCTTCATTTATCAGCTTCATACCCATATTGTCAGCTTTTTAAACGGAAATTCTTAATGTTTGAAAGCACTTTCTTCGGTAATACATCATCTAAAGTAGACAGAATGGAAAACATTATCTGTTCTCTCAGCATTACGCATCATTCTATCTCTAACCTCCGTGATTGAACATGAACATAAAGATAGAACGGCTCTATGTACCAGCATTTCAAGTGTTTCTTACACGTTTCTGATCATTTCTCGGGACTATCATTGTGTCTGTTAAGCGTTTTACCAAAAGTAGACAGTTTTCCTAGAGGTATACACAGGAATCTTCAAGGTTTAATTTGAGTCATTCAGAAAATGCCAGTCTACTCATAATCACCTGTAAATATAAACAGTATTCTCTTCATTTATCAGCTTCACAAATAGTCTGAGCTTTATAAATGGAAATTCTTAATGTTTGAAAGCACTTTATTTGGAAAAACATCATCTAAAATAGCCAGAATGGTAAACATTATCTGTACAATCGTCATTTCCCAGCATTCTACCTCTAATCTTGTGATTGAACATGAAAATAAAGATAGAACGGCTCTATGTACCAGCATTTCAAGTGTTTCTTACATGTTTCTAATCATTTCTCGGGACTATCATTGTGTCTGTTAAGCGTTTTACCAAAAGTAGACAGTCTTCCTACAAGTATACACAGGAATCTTCAAGGTTTAAATTGAGTCATTCAAAAAACGCCAGTCTAATCAGAATCACCTGTGAGTATAAACAGTATTCTCTTCATTTATCAGCTTCATACCCATATTGTCAGCTTTTTAAACGGAAATTCTTAATGTTTGAAAGCACTTTCTTCGGTAATACATCATCTAAAGTAGACAGAATGGAAAACATTATCTGTTCTCTCGGCATTACGCAGCATTCTATCTCTAATTCCGTGATTGAACATGAACATAAAGATAGAACGGCTATATGTACCAACATTTCCAGTGTTTCTTACATGTTTCTAATCATTTCTCGGGTCTATCATGGTGTATGTTAAGCGTTTAACCAAAAGTAGACAGTTTTCCTAGAAGTATAAACAGGAATGTTAAAGGTTTCAATTGAGTCATTCAGAAAACGCCAGTCTAATCAGAATCACCTGTAAATAGAAACAGTATTCTCTTTATTTATCAGCCTCATACGTATTCTGACCTTTATAGACAGCAATACTTAATGTTTGAAATCACTTTCCTTGGAAAAACAACCTCTAGAGTAGCCGCAAATGTAAACTTCATCCTTACTCTCCTCAGTTGAGAGTTTTTTACCTCTAATCTCAGTGATTGAACTAGGCCATAAAGATAGCACGGCTCTATTATACAGCATTTCAAGTGTTTCTTCCATGTTTCTAGTCACTTCCCGGGACTATCCTAGTGTATTTTAAGAGTTTTACCAAAATTAGACATTTTTCCAGAAGTAGATACATGAATCTTCAGGGTGTAAACTTTGTCATTTAGAAAATGCCAGGCAATTCATCCTCAATTGTCATTATAAACAGTATTCTCTCCATTGATCAACCTAACACACATATTCTGAGCTTTAAAAACAGCAATTGCTCATGTTGGAAGCACTTTCTTTGGAAAAACACCATCTAGAGTAGCCGGAATTGTAAACATTATCATTACTCT
>NW_027223867.1:0-82792 GCF_028538775.1 Myotis yumanensis
TCTCTTTATTCAAAAGCTTTTCACACAAAAGCTGAGCTCTCTAAATAGTAACTCTTAATTTGTGAAAGAACTCTCTTCTGACAAAAACCAAGAAATTGAGCCGGAATTGGAAACATTATCAATATTCTCGTCCATTCACAGCTTTCTACCTCGATTCTCGGTAATTGTACACGGCCATAAAGATAATATGGGTTTAATTACTTATATTTCAGGTGTTTCCTACAGGTTCCTAATCATTTCCATGTACTGTCATTGTGTATTTGAAGAGTTTTACCAAAAATGCGGCAGTTTACTTAGAATTATATACATGAATCATCAGGGTTTAAACTGTTTCATTCAAAACACTCCTGCCTATTCAGCCTCATTTGTAAATAGGAACAGTATTCTCTTCATTTAACGGCTTTATATACAAATTTGAGCTCTTTATCCTGCAATGTTTAATGTTTGAAAGAACTTTCTTTAGAAAAACGCCAAGTAAATTCGCCGGATTTGTAAACATTAACAGTATTCTCGTCAATAACAGCTTTCTACCTCTAATCTCGGTGATTGAACAGGGCCACAACGATAGTATGGCTCTACGTACTGGCTTTTCTAGTGTTTCTTAGACATTTCTAATCATTTCGCAGCAATATTACTGTGTATTTTAAAAGTTTTACCCGAAATAGACAGTTTTCCTACTGTTATATACACAAATCTTGATGTTTTAAACTGTTTCACTCAAAAATCTCCCGCCATTTCAGAACTAATTCTAAATAGAAACAGTATTCTCTTTATTTAAAAGCTTTTCACACATAAGCTGAGCTCTCTAAATAGTACTCTTAATTTGTGAAAGAACTCTCTTCTGAAAAAAAACCAAGAAATTGAGCCGGAATTGGAAACATTATCAATATTCTCGTCCATTCACAGCTTTCTACCTCGATTCTCGGTAATTGTACACGGCCATAAAGATACTATGGGTTTAATTACTTATATTTCAGGTGTTTCCTACAGGTTCCTAATCATTTCCATGTACTGTCATTGTGTATTTGAAGAGTTTTATACCAAAATGCGGCAGTTTACTTAGAATTATATACATGAATCATCAGGGTTTAAACTGTTTCATTCAAAACACTCCTGCCTATTCAGCCTCATTTGTAAATAGGAACAGTATTCTCTTCATTTAACTGCTTTATATACAAATTTGAGCTCTTTTATCCTGCAATGTTTAATGTTTGAAAGAACTTTCTTTAGAAAAACGCCAAGTAAATTCGCCGGTTTTGTAAACAGTAACAGTATTCTCGTCAATAACAGCTTTCTACCTCTAATCTCGGTGATTGAACTCGGAAACAACGATAGTATGGCTCTATGTCCTCGCATTTCTAGTGTTCTTAGACATTTCTAATCATTTCGCAGCACTATTACTGTGTATTTAAAAGTTTTACCAGAAATAGACAGTTTTCCTACTGTTATATACACAAATCTTCATGTTTTAAACTGCTTTACTCAAAAAATATCCGCCATTTCAGAACTAATTCTAAATAGAAACAGTATTCTCTTTATTCAAAAGCTTTTCACACAAAAGCTGAGCTCTCTAAAGAGTAACTCTTAATTTGTGAAAGAACTCTCTTCTGACAAAAACCAAGAAATTGAGCCTTAATTGGAAACATTATCAATATTCTCGTCCATTCACAGCTTTCTACCTCGATTCTCGGTAATTGTACACGGCCATAAAGATAATATGGGTTTAATTACTTATATTTCAGGTGTTTCCTACAGGTTCCTAATCATTTCCATGTACTGTCATTGTGTATTTGAAGAGTTTTACCAAAATGCGGCAGTTTACTTAGAATTATATACATGAATCATCAGGGTTTAAACTGTTTCATTCAAAACACTCCTGCCTATTCAGCCTCATTTGTAAAGAGGAACAGTATTCGCTTCATTTAATGGCTTTATATACAAATTCTGAGCTCTTTATCCAGCCATTTTTAATGTTTGAAAGAACTTTCTTTAGAAAAACGCCAAGTAAATTCGCCGGTTTTGTAAACAGTAACAGTATTCTCGTCAATAACAGCTTTCTCTACCTCTAATCTCGGTGATTGAACTCGGAAACAACGATAGTATGGCTCTATGTCCCTGGCATTTCTAGTGTTCTTAGACATTTCTAATCATTTCCCCAGCACTATTACTGTGTATTTAAAAGTTTTACCAGAAATAGACAGTTTTCCTACTGTTATATACACAAATCTTCATGTTTTAAAACTGCTTTACTCAAAAATATCCCGCCATTTCAGAACTAATTCTAAATAGAAACAGTATTCTCTTTATTCAAAAGCTTTTCACACAAAAAGCTGAGCTCTCTAAAGAGTAACTCTTAATTTGTGAAAGAACTCTCTTCTGACAAAAACCAAGAAATTGAGCCGGAATTGGAAACATTATCAATATTCCTCGTCCATTCACAGCTTTCTACCTCGATTCTCGGTAATTGTACACGGCCATAAAGATAATATGGGTTTAATTACTTATATTTCAGGTGTTTCCTACAGGTTCCTAATCATTTCCATGTACTGTCATTGTGTATTTGAAGAGTTTTACCAAAATGCGGCAGTTTACTTAGAATTATATACATGAATCATCAGGTTTTAAACTGTTTCATTCAAAACACTCCTGCCTATTCAGCCTCATTTGTAAACAGGAACAGTATTCGCTTCATTTAATGGCTTTATATACAAATTCTGAGCTCTTTATCCAGCCATTTTTAATGTTTGAAAGAACTTTCTTTAGAAAAACGCCAAGTAAATTCGCCGGATTTGTAAACATTAACAGTATTCTCGTCAATAACAGCTTTATACCTCTAATCTCGGTGATTGAACACGGCCACAACGATAGTATGGCTCTATGTCCTGGCATTTCTAGTGTTCTTAGACATTTCTAATCATTTCGCAGCACTATTACTGTGTATTTAAAAGTTTTACCAGAAATAGACATTTTTCCTACTGTTATATACACAAATCTTCATGTTTTAAACTGCTTTACTCAAAAATATCCCGCCATTTCAGAACTAATTCTAAATAGAAACAGTATTCTCTTTATTCAAAAGCTTTTCACACAAAAGCTGAGCTCTCTAAATAGTAACTCTTAATTTGTGAAAGAACTCTCTTCTGACAAAAACCAAGAAATTGAGCCTTAATTGTAAACATTATCAATATTCTCGTCCATTCACAGCTTTCTACCTCGATTCCCGGTAATTGTACACGGCCATAAAGATAATATGGGTTTAATTACTTATATTTCAGGTGTTTCCTACAGGTTCCTAATCATTTCCATGTACTGTCATTGTGTATTTGAAGAGTTTTACCAAAATGCGGCAGTTTACTTAGAATTATATACATGAATCATCAGGGTTTAAACTGTTTCATTCAAAACACTCCTGCCTATTCAGCCTCATTTGTAAATAGGAACAGTATTCTCTTCATTTAACGGCTTTATATACAAATTTGAGCTCTTTATCCTGCAATGTTTAATGTTTGAAAGAACTTTCTTTAGAAAAAACGCCAAGTAAATTCGCCGGTTTTGTAAACAGTAACAGTATTCTCGTCAATAACAGCTTTTCTACCTCTAATCTCGGTGATTGAACTCGGAAACAACGATAGTATGGCTCTATGTCCTGGCATTTCTAGTGTTCTTAGACATTTCTAATCATTTCGCAGCACTATTACTGTGTATTTAAAAGTTTTACCAGAAATAGACAGTTTTCCTACTGTTATATACACAATTCTTCATGTTTTAAACTGCTTTACTGAAAAATATCCCGCCATTTCAGAACTAATTCTAAATAGAAACAGTATTCTCTTTATTCAAAAGCTTTTCACACAAAAGCTGAGCTCTCTAAAGAGTAACTCTTAATTTGTGAAAGAACTCTCTTCTGACAAAAACCAAGAAATTGAGCCGGAATTGGAAACATTATCAATATTCTCGTCCATTCACAGCTTTCTACCTCGATTCTCGGTAATTGTACACGGCCATAAAGATAATATGGGTTTAATTACTTATATTTCAGGTGTTTCCTACAGGTTCCTAATCATTTCCATGTACTGTCATTGTGTATTTGAAGAGTTTTACCAAAATGCGGCAGTTTACTTAGAATTATATACATGAATCATCAGGGTTTAAACTGTTTCATTCAAAACACTCCTGCCTATTCAGCCTCATTTGTAAAGAGGACCAGTATTCGCTTCATTTAATGGCTTTATATACAAATTCTGAGCTCTTTATCCAGCCATTTTTAATGTTTGAAAGAACTTTCTTTAGAAAAACGCCAAGTAAATTCGCCGGATTTGTAAACATTAACAGTATTCTCGTCAATAACAGCTTTCTACCTCTAATCTCGGTGATTGAACAGGGCCACATACGATAGTATGGCTCTACGTACTGGCTTTCTAGTGTTTCTTAGACATTTCTAATCATTTCGCAGCACTATTACTGTGTATTTAAAAGTTTTACCCGAAATAGACAGTTTTCCTACTGTTATATACACAAATCTTGATGTTTTAAAACTGTTTCACTCAAAAATCTCCCGCCATTTCAGAACTAATTCTAAATAGAAACAGTATTCTCTTTATTTAAAAGCTTTTCACACATAAGCTGAGCTCTCTAAATAGTAACTCTTAATTTGTGAAAGAACTCTCTTCTGAAAAAAACCAAGAAATTGAGCCGGAATTGGAAACATTATCAATATTCTCGTCCATTCACAGCTTTCTACCTCGATTCTCGGTAATTGTACACGGCCATAAAGATACTATGGGTTTAATTACTTATATTTCAGGTGTTTCCTACAGGTTCCTAATCATTTCCATGTACTGTCATTGTGTATTTGAAGAGTTTTACCAAAATGCGGCAGTTTACTTAGAATTATATACATGAATCATCAGGGTTTAAAACTGTTTCATTCAAAACACTCCTGCCTATTCAGCCTCATTTGTAAATAGGAACAGTATTCTCTTCATTTAACTGCTTTATATACAAATTTGAGCTCTTTATTCTGCAATGTTTAATGTTTGAAAGAACTTTCTTTAGAAAAACGCCAAGTAAATTCGCCGGTTTTGTAAACAGTAACAGTATTCTCGTCAATAACAGCTTTCTACCTCTAATCTCGGTGATTGAACTCGGAAACAACGATAGTATGGCTCTATGTCCTCGCATTTCTAGTGTTCTTAGACATTTCTAATCATTTCGCAGCACTATTACTGTGTATTTAAAAGTTTTACCAGAAATAGACAGTTTTCCTACTGTTATATACACAAATCTTCATGTTTTAAACTGCTTTACTCAAAAATATCCCGCCATTTCAGAACTAATTCTAAATAGAAACAGTATTCTCTTTATTCAAAAGCTTTTCACACAAAAGCTGAGCTCTCTAAAGAGTAACTCTTAATTTGTGAAAGAACTCTCTTCTGACAAAAACCAAGAAATTGAGCCTTAATTGGAAACATTATCAATATTCTCGTCCATTCACAGCTTTCTACCTCGATTCTCGGTAATTGTACACGGCCATAAAGATAATATGGGTTTAATTACTTATATTTCAGGTGTTTCCTACAGGTTCCTAATCATTTCCATGTACTGTCATTGTGTATTTGAAGAGTTTTACCAAAATGCGGCAGTTTACTTAGAATTATATACATGAATCATCAGGGTTTAAACTGTTTCATTCAAAACACTCCTGCCTATTCAGCCTCATTTGTAAAGAGGAACAGTATTCGCTTCATTTAATGGCTTTATATACAAATTCTGAGCTCTTTATCCAGCCATTTTTAATGTTTGAAAGAACTTTCTTTAGAAAAACGCCAAGTAAATTCGCCGGTTTTGTAAACAGTAACAGTATTCTCGTCAATAACAGCTTTCTACCTCTAATCTCGGTGATTGAACACGGCCACAACGATAGTATGGCTCTATGTCCTGGCATTTCTAGTGTTCTTAGACATTTCTAATCATTTCGCAGCACTATTACTGTGTATTTAAAAGTTTTACCAGAAATAGACATTTTTCCCTACTGTTATATACACAAATCTTCATGTTTTAAACTGCTTTACTCAAAAATATCCCGCCATTTCAGAACTAATTCTAAATAGAAACAGTATTCTCTTTATTCAAAAGCTTTTCACACACAAAAGCTGAGCTCTCTAAATAGTAACTCTTAATTTGTGAAAGAACTCTCTTCTGACAAAAACCAAGAAATTGAGCCGGAATTGGAAACATTATCAATATTCTCGTCCATTCACAGCTTTCTACCTCGATTCTCGGTAATTGTACACGGCCATAAAGATAATATGGGTTTAATAACTTATATTTAAGGTGTTTCCTACAGGTTCCTAATCATTTCCATGTACTGTCATTGTGTATTTGAAGAGTTTTACCAAAATGCGGCAGTTTACTTAGAATTATATACATGAATCATCAGGGTTTAAAACTGTTTCATTCAAAACACTCCTGCCTATTCAGCCTCATTTGTAAACAGGAACAGTGTTCACTTCATTTAATGGCTTTATATACAAATTCTGAGCTCTTTATCCAGCCATTTTTAATGTTTGAAAGAACTTTCTTTAGAAAAACGCCAAGTAAATTCGCTGGATTTGTAAACATTAACAGTATTCCTCGTCAATAACAGCTTTATACCTCTAATCTCCGTGATTGAACACGGCCACAACGATAGTATGGCTCTATGTACTGGCATTTTCTAGTGTTCTTAGACATTTCTAATCATTTCGCAGCACTATTACTGTGTATTTATAAGTTTTACCAGAAATAGACAGTTTTCCTACTGTTATATACACAAATCTTCATGTTTTAAACTGCTTTACTTACTCAAAAATATCCCGCCATTTCAGAACTAATTCTAAATAGAAACAGTATTCTCTTTATTTAAAAGCTTTTCACACACAAAAGCTGAGCTCTCTAAATAGTAACTCTTAATTTGTGAAAGAACTCTCTTCTGACAAAAACCAAGAAATTGAGCCTTAATTGTAAACATTATCAATATTCTCGTCCATTCACAGCTTTCTACCTCGATTCCCGGTAATTGTACACGGCCATAAAGATAATATGGGTTTAATTACTTATATTTCAGGTGTTTCCTACAGGTTCCTAATCATTTCCATGTACTGTCATTGTGTATTTGAAGAGTTTTACCAAAATGCGGCAGTTTACTTAGAATTATATACATGAATCATCAGGGTTTAAACTGTTTCATTCACAAACACTCCCTGCCTATTCAGCCTCATTTTGTAAATAGGAACAGTATTCTCTTCTTTTAACGGCTTTATATACAAATTTGAGCTCTTTATCCTGCAATGTTTAATGTTTGAAAGAACTTTCTTTAGAAAAACGCCAAGTAAATTCGCCGGTTTTGTAAACAGTAACAGTATTCTCGTCAATAACAGCTTTCTACCTCTAATCTCGGTGATTGAACTCGGAAACAACGATAGTATGGCTCTATGTCCTGGCATTTCTAGTGTTCTTAGACATTTCTAATCATTTCGCAGCACTATTACTGTGTATTAAAAGTTTTACCAGAAATAGACAGTTTTCCTACTGTTATATACACAAATCTTCATGTTTTAAACTGCTTTACTGAAAAATATCCCGCCATTTCAGAACTAATTCTAAATAGAAACAGTATTATCTTTATTCAAAGCTTTTCACACAAAAGCTGAGCTCTCTAAATAGTAACTCTTAATTTGTGAAAGAACTCTCTTCTGACAAAAACCAAGAAATTGAGCCGGAATTGGAAACATTATCAATATTCTCGTCCATTCACAGCTTTCTACCTCGATTCTCGGTAATTGTACACGGCCATAAAGATAATATGGGTTTAATTACTTATATTTCAGGTGTTTCCTACAGGTTCCTAATCATTTCCATGTACTGTCATTGTGTATTTGAAGAGTTTTACCAAAATGCGGCAGTTTACTTAGAATTATATACATGAATCATCAGGGTTTAAACTGTTTCATTCAAAAACACTCCTGCCTATTCAGCCTCATTTGTAAAGAGGACCAGGATTCGCTTCATTTAATGGCTTTATATACAAATTCTGAGCTCTTTATCCAGCCATTTTTAATGTTTGAAAGAACTTTCTTTAGAAAAAACGCCAAGTAAATTCGCCGGATTTGTAAACATTAACAGTATTCTCGTCAATAACAGCTTTCTACCTCTAATCTCGGTGATTGAACAGGGCCACAACGATAGTATGGCTCTACGTACTGCTTTTCTAGTGTTTCTTAGACATTTCTAATCATTTCGCAGCACTATTACTGTGTATTTAAAAGTTTTAACCCGAAATAGAACAGTTTCCTACTGTTATATACACAAATCTTGATGTTTTAAACTGTTTCACTCAAAAAATCTCCCGCCATTTCAGAACTATTCTAAATAGAAACAGTATTCTCTTTATTTAAAAGCTTTTCACACATAAGCTGAGCTCTCTAAATAGTAACTCTTAATTTGTGAAAGAACTCTCTTCTGAAAAAAACCAAGAAATTGAGCCGGAATTGGAAACATTATCAATATTCTCGTCCATTCACAGCTTTCTTCTACCTCGATTCTCGGTAATTGTACACGGCCATAAAGATACTATGGGTTTAATTACTTATATTTCAGGTGTTTCCTACAGGTTCCTAATCATTTCCATGTACTGTCATTGTGTATTTGAAGAGTTTTACCAAAATGCGGCAGTTTACTTAGAATTATATACATGAATCATCAGGGTTTAAACTGTTTCATTCAAAACACTCCTGCCTATTCAGCCTCATATGTAAATAGGAACAGTATTCTCTTCATTTAACTGCTTTATATACAAATTTGAGCTCTTTATCCTGCAATGTTTAATGTTTGAAAGAACTTTCTTTAGAAAAACGCCAAGTAAATTCGCCGGTTTTGTAAACAGTAACAGTATTCTCGTCAATAACAGCTTTCTACCTCTAATCTCGGTGATTGAACTCGGAAACAACGATAGTATGGCTCTATGTCCTGCATTTCTAGTGTTCTTAGACATTTCTAATCATTTCGCAGCACTATTACTGTGTATTTAAAAGTTTTACCAGAAATAGACAGTTTTCCTACTGTTATATACACAAATCTTCATGTTTTAAACTGCTTTACTGAAAAATATCCCGCCATTTCAGAACTAATTCTAAATAGAAACAGTATTATCTTTATTCAAAAGCTTTTCACACAAAAGCTGAGCTCTCTAAATAGTAACTCTTAATTTGTGAAAGAACTCTCTTCTGACAAAAACAAGAAATTGAGCCGGAATTGGAAACATTATCAATATTCTCGTCCATTCACAGCTTTCTACCTCGATTCTCGGTAATTGTACACGGCCATAAAGATAATATGGGTTTAATTACTTATATTTCAGGTGTTTCCTACAGGTTCCTAATCATTTTCCATGTACTGTCATTGTGTATTTGAAGAGTTTTAACCAAAATGCGGCAGTTTACTTAGAATTATATACATGAATCATCAGGGTTTAAAACTGTTTCATTCAAAACACTCCTGCCTATTCAGCCTCATTTGTAAAGAGGACCAGGATTCGCTTCATTTAATGGCTTTATATACAAATTCTGAGCTCTTTATCCAGCCATTTTTAATGTTTGAAAGAACTTTCTTTAGAAAAATGCCAAGTAAATTCGCCGGATTTGTAAACATTAACAGTATTCTCGTCAATAACAGCTTTCTACCTCTAATCTCGGTGATTGAACAGGGCCACAACGATAGTATGGCTCTACGTACTGGCTTTTCTAGTGTTTCTTAGACATTTCTAATCATTTCGCAGCACTATTACTGTGTATTTAAAAGTTTTACCCGAAATAGACAGTTTTCCTACTGTTATATACACAAATCTTGATGTTTTTAAACTGTTTCACTCAAAAATCTCCCGCCATTTCAGAACTAATTCTAAATAGAAACAGTATTCTCTTTATTTAAAAAGCTTTTCACACATAAGCTGAGCTCTCTAAATAGTAACTCTTAATTTGTGAAAGAACTCTCTTCTGAAAAAAAACAAGAAATTGAGCCGGAATTGGAAACATTATCAATATTCTCGTCCATTCACAGCTTTCTACCTCGATTCTCGGTAATTGTACACGGCCATAAAGATACTATGGGTTTAATTACTTATATTTCAGGTGTTTCCTACAGGTTCCTAATCATTTCCATGTACTGTCATTGTGTATTTGAAGAGTTTTACCAAAATGCGGCAGTTTACTTAGAATTATATACATGAATCATCAGGGTTTAAACTGTTTCATTCAAAACACTCCTGCCTATTCAGCCTCATATGTAAATAGGAACAGTATTCTCTTCATTTAACTGCTTTATATACAAATTTGAGCTCTTTATCCTGCAATGTTTAATGTTTGAAAGAACTTTCTTTAGAAAAACGCCAAGTAAATTCGCCGGTTTTGTAAACAGTAACAGTATTCTCGTCAAGAACAGCTTTCTACCTCTAATCTCGGTGATTGAACACGGCCACAACGATAGTATGGCTCTATGTCCTGGCATTTCTAGTGTTCTTAGACATTTCTAATCATTTCGCAGCACTATTACTGTGTATTTAAAAGTTTTACCCAGAAATAGACAGTTTTCCTACTGTTATATACACAAATCTTCATGTTTTAAACTGCTTTACCTCAAAAATATCCCGCCATTTCAGAACTAATTCTAAATAGAAACAGTATTCTCTTTATTCAAAAGCTTTTCACACAAAAGCTGAGCTCTCTAAATAGTAACTCTTAATTTGTGAAAGAACTCTCTTCTGACAAAAACCAAGAAATTGAGCCGGAATTGGAAACATTATCAATATTCTCGTCCATTCACAGCTTTCTACCTCGATTCTCGGTAATTGTACACGGCCATAAAGATAATATGGGTTTAATTACTTATATTTCAGGTGTTTCCTACAGGTTCCTAATCATTTCCATGTACTGTCATTGTGTATTTTAAGAGTTTTACCAAAATGCGGCAGTTTACTTAGAATTATATACATGAATCATCAGGGTTTAAACTGTTTCATTCAAAACACTCCTGCCTATTCAGCCTCATTTGTAAACAGGAACAGTATTCACTTCATTTAATGGCTTTATATACAAATTCTGAGCTCTTTCATCCAGCCATTTTTAATGTTTGAAAGAACTTTCTTTAGAAAAACGCCAAGTAAATTCGCTGGATTTGTAAACATTAACAGTATTCTCGTCAATAACAGCTTTATACCTCTAATCTCCGTGATTGAACACGGCCACAACGATAGTATGGCTCTATGTACTGGCATTTCTAGTGTTCTTAGACATTTCTAATCATTTCGTAGCACTATTACTGTGTATTTATAAGTTTAACAGAAATAGACAGTTTTCCTACTGTTATATACACAAATCTTCATGTTTTAAACTGCTTACCTACTCAAAAATATCCCACCATTTCAGAACTAATTCTAAATAGAAACAGTATTCTCTTTATTCAAAAAGCTTTTCACACAAAAGCTGAGCTCTCTAAATAGTAACTCTTAATTTGTGAAAGAACTCTCTTCTGACAAAAACCAAGAAATTGAGCCGGAATTGGAAACATTATCAATATTCTCGTCCATTCACAGCTTTCTACCTCGATTCTCGGTAATTGTACACGGCCATAAAGATAATATGGGTTTAATTACTTATATTTCAGGTGTTTCCTACAGGTTCCTAATCATTTCCATGTACTGTCATTGTGTATTTGAAGAGTTTTACCAAAATGCGGCAGTTTACTTAGAATTTTATACATGAATCATCAGGGTTTAAACTGTTCATTCAAAACACTCCTGCCTATTCAGCCTCATTTGTAAACAGAACAGTATTCACATTCATTTAATGGCTTTATATACAAATTCTGAGCTCTTTATCCAGCCATTTTTAATGTTTGAAAGAACTTTCTTTAGAAAAACGCCAAGTAAAATTCGCTGGATTTTGTAAACATTAACAGTATTCTCGTCAATAACAGCTTTCTACCTCTAATCTCGGTGATTGAACACGGCCAACAAACGATAGTATGGCTCTATGTCCTGGCATTTCTAGGGTTCTTAGACATTTCTAATCATTTCGCAGCACTATTACTGTGTATTTAAAAGTTTTAAACCAGAAATAGACATTTTTCCTACTGTTATATACACAAATCTTCATGTTTTAAACTGCTTTACTCAAAAATATCCCGCCATTTCAGAACTAATTCTAAATAGAAACAGTATTCTCTTTATTCAAAAGCTTTTCACACAAAAGCTGAGCTCACTAAATAGTAACTCTTAATTTGTGAAAGAACTCTCTTCTGACAAAAACCAAGAAATTGAGCGGAATTGGAAACATTATCAATATTCTCGTCCATTCACAGCTTTCTACCTCGATTCTCGGTAATTGTACACGGCCATAAAGATAATATGGGTTTAATTACTTATATTTCAGGTGTTTCCTACAGGTTCCTAATCATTTCCATGTACTGTCATTGTGTATTTGAAGAGTTTTAACCAAAATGCGGCAAGTTTACTTAGAATTATATACATGAATCATCAGGGTTTAAACTGTTTCATTCAAAACACTCCTGCCCATTCAGCCTCATTTGTAAAGAGGAACAGTATTCGCTTCATTTAATGGCTTTATATACAAATTCTGAGCTCTTTATCCAGCCATTTTTAATGTTTGAAAAGAACTTTCTTTAGAAAAACGCCAAGTAAATTCGCCGGATTTGTAAACATTAACAGTATTCTCGTCAATAACAGCTTTCTACCTCTAATCTCGGTGATTGAACAGGGCCACAACGATAGTATGGCTCTACGTACTGGCTTTTCTAGTGTTTCTTAGACATTTTCTAATCATTTCGCAGCACTATTACTGTGTATTTAAAAGTTTTAACCCGAAATAGACAGTTTTCCTACTGTTATATACACAAATCTTGATGTTTTAAACTGTTTCACCTCAAAAATCTCCCGCCATTTCAGAACTAATTCTAAATAGAAACAGTATTCTCTTTATTTAAAATCTTTTCACACATAAGCTTGAGCTCTCTAAATAGTAACTCTTAATTTGTGAAAGAACTCTCTTCTGAAAAAAAAACCAAGAAATTGAGCCGGAATTGGAAAACATTATCAATATTCTCGTCCATTCACAGCTTTCTACCTCGATTCTCGGTAATTGTACACGGCCATAAAGATAATATGGGTTTAATTACTTATATTTCAGGTGTTTCCTACAGGTTCCTAATCATTTCCATGTACTGTCATTGTGTATTTGAAGAGTTTTACCAAAATGCGGCAGTTTACTTAGAATTATATACATGAATCATCAGGGTTTAAACTGTTTCATTCAAAACACTCCTGCCTATTCAGCCTCATATGTAAATAGGAACAGTATTCTCTTCATTTAACTGCTTTATATACAAATTTGAGCTCTTTATCCTGCAATGTTTAATGTTTGAAAGAACTTTCTTTAGAAAAAAACGCCAAGTAAATTCGCCGTTTTGTAAACAGTAACAGTATTCTCGTCAAGAACAGCTTTCTACCTCTAATCTCGGTGATTGAACACGGCCACAACGATAGTATGGCTCTATGTCCTGGCATTTCTAGTGTTCTTAGACATTTCTAATCATTTCGCAGCACTATTACTGGTGTATTTAAAAGTTTTACCCAGAAATAGACATTTTTCCTACTGTTATATACACAAATCTTCATGTTTTAAACTGCTTTACTCAAAAATATCCCGCCATTTCAGAACTAATTCTAAATAGAAACAGTATTCTCTTTATTCAAAAGCTTTTCACACAAAAGCTGAGCTCTCTAAATAGTAACTCTTAATTTGTGAAAGAACTCTCTTCTGACAAAAACCAAGAAATTGAGCCGGAATTGGAAACATTATCAATATTCTCGTCCATTCACAGCTTTCTACCTCGATTCTCGGTAATTGTACACGGCCATAAAGATAATATGGGTTTAATTACTTATATTTCAGGTGTTTCCTACAGGTTCCTAATCATTTCCATGTACTGTCATTGTGTATTTGAAGAGTTTTAACCAAAATGCGGCAGTTTACTTAGAATTATATACATGAATCATCAGGGTTTAAACTGTTTCATTCAAAACACTCCTGCCTATTCAGCCTCATTTGTAAAGAGGAACAGTATTCGCTTCATTTAATGGCTTTATATACAAATTCTGAGCTCTTTATCCAGCCATTTTTAATGTTTGAAAGAACTTTCTTTAGAAAAACGCCAAGTAAATTCGCCGGATTTGTAAACATTAACAGATTTCTCGTCAATAACAGCTTTCTACTACCTCTAATCTCAGTGATTGAACAGGGCCACAACGATAGTATGGCTCTACGTACTGGCTTTTCTAGTGTTTCTTATACATTTCTAATCATTTCGCAGCACTATTACTGTGTATTTAAAAGTTTTACCCCGAAATAGACAGTTTTCCTACTGTTATATACACAAATCTTGATGTTTTAAACTGTTTCACTCAAAAATCTCCCGCCATTTCAGAACTAATTCTAAATAGAAAACAGTATTCTCTTTATTTAAAAGCTTTTCACACATAAGCTGAGCTCTCTAAATAGTAACTCTTAATTTGTGAAAGAACTCTCTTCTGAAAAAAACCAAGAAATTGAGCCGGAATTGGAAACATTATCAATATTCGCGTCCATTCACAGCTTTCTACCTCGATTCTCGGTAATTGTACACGGCCATAAAGATAATATGGGTTTAATTACTTATATTTCAGGTGTTTCCTACAGGTTCCTAATCATTTCCATGTACTGTCATTGTGTATTTTAAGAGTTTTACCAAAATGCGGCAGTTTACTTAGAATTATATACATGAATCATCAGGGTTTAAACTGTTTCATTCAAAACACTCCTGCCTATTCAGCCTCATTTGTAAATAGGAACAGTATTCTCTTCATTTAACTGCTTTATATACAAATTTGAGCTCTTTATCCTGCAATGTTTAATGTTTGAAAGAACTTTTCTTTAGAAAAACGCCAAGTAAATTCGCCGGATTTGTAAACAGTAACAGTATTCTCGTCAATAACAGCTTTCTACCTCTAATCTCGGTGATTGAACACGGCCACAACGATAGTATGGCTCTATGTCCTGGCATTTCTAGTGTTCTTAGACATTTCTAATCATTTCGCAGCACTATTACTGTGTATTTAAAAGTTTTACCAGAAATAGACATTTTTCCTACTGTTATATACACAAATCTTCATGTTTTAAACTGCTTTACTCAAAATATCCCGCCATTTCAGAACTAATTCTAAATAGAAACAGTATTCTCTTTATTCAAAAGCTTTTCACACAAAAGCTGAGCTCTCTAAATAGTAACTCTTAATTTGTGAAAGAACTCTCTTCTGACAAAAACCAAGAAATTGAGCCGGAATTGGAAACATTATCAATATTCTCGTCCATTCACCAGCTTTCTACCTCGATTCTCGGTAATTGTACACGGCCATAAAGATAATATGGGTTTAATTACTTATATTTTCAGGTGTTTCCTACAGGTTCCTAATCATTTCCATGTACTGTCATTGTGTATTTGAAGAGTTTTACCAAAATGCGGCAGTTTACTTAGAATTATATACATGAATCATCAGGGTTTAAACTGTTTCATTCAAAACACTCCTGCCTATTCAGCCTCATTTGTAAAGAGGACCAGTATTCGCTTCATTTAATGGCTTTATATACAAATTCTGAGCTCTTTATCCAGCCATTTTTAATGTTTGAAAGAACTTTCTTTAGAAAAACGCCAAGTAAATTCGCCGGATTTGTAAACATTAACAGTATTCTCGTCAATAACAGCTTTATACCTCTAATCTCGGTGATTGAACAGGGGCAGAACGATAGTATGGCTCTACGTACTGGCTTTTCTAGTGTTTCTTAGACATTTCTAATCATTTCGCCAGCACTATTACTGTGTATTTAAAAGTTTTACCCGAAATAGACAGTTTTAATACTGTTATATACACAAATCTTGATGTTTTAAACTGTTTCACATCAAAAATCTCCCGCCATTTCAGAACTAATTCTAAATAGAAACAGTATTCTCTTTATTTAAAAGCTTTTCACACATAAGCTGAGCTCTCTAAATAGTAACTCTTAATTTGTGAAAGAACTCTCTTCTGAAAAAAACCAAGAAATTGAGCCGGAATTGGAAACATTATCAATATTCTCGTCCATTCACAGCTTTCTACCTCGATTCTCGGTAATTGTACACGGCCATAAAGATAATATGGGTTTAATTACTTATATTTCAGGTGTTTCCTACAGGTTCCTAATCATTTCCATGTACTGTCATTGTGTATTTGAAGAGTTTTACCAAAATGCGGCAGTTTACTTAGAATTATATACATGAATCATCAGGGTTTAAACTGTTTCATTCAAAACACTCCTGCCTATTCAGCCTCATTTGTAAATAGGAACAGTATTCTCTTCAATTAACTGCTTTATATACAAATTTGAGCTCTTTATCCTGCAATGTTTAATGTTTTGAAAGAACTTTCTTTAGAAAAACGCCAAGTAAATTCGCCGGTTTTGTAAACAGTAACAGTATTCTCGTCAAAAACAGCTTTTCTACCTCTAATCTCGGTGATTGAACAGGGCCACAACGATAATATGGCTCTATGTCCTGGCATTTCTAGGTGTTCTTAGACATTTCTAATCATTTCGCAGCACTATTACTGTGTATTTAAAAGTTTTACCAGAAATAGACATTTTTCCTACTGTTATATACACAAATCTTCATGTTTTAAACTGCTTTACTCAAAAATATCCCGCCATTTCAGAACTAATTCTAAATAGAAACAGTATTCTCTTTATTCAAAAGCTTTTCACACAAAAGCTGAGCTCTCTAAATAGTAACTCTTAATTTGTGAAAGAACTCTCTTCTGACAAAAACCAAGAAATTGAGCCGGAATTGGAAACATTATCAATATTCTCGTCCATTCACAGCTTTCTACCTCGATTCTCGGTAATTGTACACGGCCATAAAGATAATATGGGTTTAATTACTTATATTTCAGGTGTTACCTACAGGTTCCTAATCATTTCCATGTACTGTCATTGTGTATTTGAAGAGTTTTACCAAAATGCGGCAGTTTACTTAGAATTATATACATGAATCATCAGGGTTTAAACTGTTTCATTCAAAACACTCCTGCCTATTCAGCCTCATTTGTAAATAGGAACAGTATTCTCTTCATTTAACGGCTTTATATACAAATTTGAGCTCTTTATCCTGCAATGTTTAATGTTTGAAAGAACTTTCTTTAGAAAAACGCCAAGTAAATTCGCCGGTTTTGTAAACAGTAACAGTATTCTCGTCAATAACAGCTTTCTACCTCTAATCTCGGTGATTGAACTCGGAAACAACGATAGTATGGCTCTATGTCCTGGCATTTCTAGTGTTCTTAGACATTTCTAATCATTTCGCAGCACTATTACTGTGTATTTAAAAGTTTTACCAGAAATAGACAGTTTTCCTACTGTTATATACACAAATCTTCATGTTTTAAACTGCTTTACTCAAAAATATCCCGCCATTTCAGAACTAATTCTAAATAGAAACAGTATTCTCTTTATTCAAAAGCTTTTCACACAAAAGCTGAGCTCTCTAAAGAGTAACTCTTAATTTGTGAAAGAACTCTCTTCTGACAAAAACCAAGAAATTGAGCCGGAATTGGAAACATTATCAATATTCTCGTCCATTCACAGCTTTCTACCTCGATTCTCGGTAATTGTACACGGCCATAAAGATAATATGGGTTTAATTACTTATATTTCAGGTGTTTCCTACAGGTTCCTAATCATTTCCATGTACTGTCATTGTGTATTTGAAGAGTTTTACCAAAATGCGGCAGTTTACTTAGAATTATATACATGAATCATCAGGGTTTAAACTGTTTCATTCAAAACACTCCTGCCTATTCAGCCTCATTTGTAAAGAGGACCAGTATTCGCTTCATTTAATGGCTTTATATACAAATTCTGAGCTCTTTATCCAGCCATTTTTAATGTTTGAAAGAACTTTCTTTAGAAAAACGCCAAGTAAATTCGCCGGATTTGTAAACATTAACAGTATTCTCGTCAATAACAGCTTTCTACCTCTAATCTCGGTGATTGAACAGGGCCACAACGATAGTATGGCTCTACGTACTGGCTTTTCTAGTGTTTCTTAGACATTTCTAATCATTTCGCAGCACTATTACTGTGTATTTAAAAGTTTTACCCGAAATAGACAGTTTTCCTACTGTTATATACACAAATCTTGATGTTTTAAACTGTTTCACTCAAAAATCTCCCGCCATTTCAGAACTAATTCTAAATAGAAACAGTATTCTCTTTATTTAAAAGCTTTTCACACATAAGCTGAGCTCTCTAAATAGTAACTCTTAATTTGTGAAAGAACTCTCTTCTGAAAAAAACCAAGAAATTGAGCCGGAATTGGAAACATTATCAATATTCTCGTCCATTCACAGCTTTCTACCTCGATTCTCGGTAATTGTACACGGCCATAAAGATACTATGGGTTTAATTACTTATATTTCAGGTGTTTCCTACAGGTTCCTAATCATTTCCATGTACTGTCATTGTGTATTTGAAGAGTTTTACCAAAATGCGGCAGTTTACTTAGAATTATATACATGAATCATCAGGGTTTAAACTGTTTCATTCAAAACACTCCTGCCTATTCAGCCTCATTTGTAAATAGGAACAGTATTCTCTTCATTTAACTGCTTTATATACAAATTTGAGCTCTTTATCCTGCAATGTTTAATGTTTGAAAGAACTTTCTTTAGAAAAACGCCAAGTAAATTCGCCGGTTTTGTAAACAGTAACAGTATTCTCGTCAATAACAGCTTTCTACCTCTAATCTCGGTGATTGAACTCGGAAACAACGATAGTATGGCTCTATGTCCTCGCATTTCTAGTGTTCTTAGACATTTCTAATCATTTCGCAGCACTATTACTGTGTATTTAAAAGTTTTACCAGAAATAGACAGTTTTCCTACTGTTATATACACAAATCTTCATGTTTTAAACTGCTTTACTCAAAAATATCCCGCCATTTCAGAACTAATTCTAAATAGAAACAGTATTCTCTTTATTCAAAAGCTTTTCACACAAAAGCTGAGCTCTCTAAAGAGTAACTCTTAATTTGTGAAAGAACTCTCTTCTGACAAAAACCAAGAAATTGAGCCTTAATTGGAAACATTATCAATATTCTCGTCCATTCACAGCTTTCTACCTCGATTCTCGGTAATTGTACACGGCCATAAAGATAATATGGGTTTAATTACTTATATTTCAGGTGTTTCCTACAGGTTCCTAATCATTTCCATGTACTGTCATTGTGTATTTGAAGAGTTTTACCAAAATGCGGCAGTTTACTTAGAATTATATACATGAATCATCAGGGTTTAAACTGTTTCATTCAAAACACTCCTGCCTATTCAGCCTCATTTGTAAAGAGGAACAGTATTCGCTTCATTTAATGGCTTTATATACAAATTCTGAGCTCTTTATCCAGCCATTTTTAATGTTTGAAAGAACTTTCTTTAGAAAAACGCCAAGTAAATTCGCCGGTTTTGTAAACAGTAACAGTATTCTCGTCAATAACAGCTTTCTACCTCTAATCTCGGTGATTAAACTCGGAAACAACGATAGTATGGCTCTATGTCCTGGCATTTCTAGTGTTCTTAGACATTTCTAATCATTTCGCAGCACTATTACTGTGTATTTAAAAGTTTTACCAGAAATAGACAGTTTTCCTACTGTTATATACACAAATCTTCATGTTTTAAACTGCTTTACTCAAAAATATCCCGCCATTTCAGAACTAATTCTAAATAGAAACAGTATTCTCTTTATTCAAAAGCTTTTCACACAAAAGCTGAGCTCTCTAAAGAGTAACTCTTAATTTGTGAAAGAACTCTCTTCTGACAAAAACCAAGAAATTGAGCCGGAATTGGAAACATTATCAATATTCTCGTCCATTCACAGCTTTCTACCTCGATTCTCGGTAATTGTACACGGCCATAAAGATAATATGGGTTTAATTACTTATATTTCAGGTGTTTCCTACAGGTTCCTAATCATTTCCATGTACTGTCATTGTGTATTTGAAGAGTTTTACCAAAATGCGGCAGTTTACTTAGAATTATATACATGAATCATCAGGGTTTAAACTGTTTCATTCAAAACACTCCTGCCTATTCAGCCTCATTTGTAAAGAGGAACAGTATTCGCTTCATTTAATGGCTTTATATACAAATTCTGAGCTCTTTATCCAGCCATTTTTAATGTTTGAAAGAACTTTCTTTAGAAAAACGCCAAGTAAATTCGCCGGATTTGTAAACATTAACAGTATTCTCGTCAATAACAGCTTTCTACCTCTAATCTCGGTGATTGAACACGGCCACAACGATAGTATGGCTCTACGTACTGGCTTTTCTAGTGTTTCTTAGACATTTCTAATCATTTCGCAGCACTATTACTGTGCATTTAAAAGTTTTACCCGAAATAGACAGTTTTCCTACTGTTATATACACAAATCTTGATGTTTTAAACTGTTTCACTCAAAAATCTCCCGCCATTTCAGAACTAATTCTAAATAGAAACAGTATTCTCTTTATTTAAAAGCTTTTCACACATAAGCTGAGCTCTCTAAATAGTAACTCTTAATTTGTGAAAGAACTCTCTTCTGAAAAAAACCAAGAAATTGAGCCGGAATTGGAAACATTATCAATATTCTCGTCCATTCACAGCTTTCTACCTCGATTCTCGGTAATTGTACACGGCCATAAAGATAATATGGGTTTAATTACCTATATTTCAGGTGTTTCCTACAGGTTCCTAATCATTTCCATGTACTGTCATTGTGTATTTTAAGAGTTTTACCAAAATGCGCCAGTTTACTTAGAATTATATACATGAATCATCAGGGTTTAAACTGTTTCATTCAAAACACTCCTGCCTATTCAGCCTCATTTGTAAATAGGAACAGTATTCTCTTCATTTAACTGCTTTATATACAAATTTGAGCTCTTTATCCTGCAATGTTTAATGTTTGAAAGAACTTTCTTTAGAAAAACGCCAAGTAAATTCGCCGGTTTTGTAAACAGTAACAGTATTCTCGTCAATAACAGCTTTCTACCTCTAATCTCGGTGATTGAACACGGCCACAACGATAGTATGGCTCTATGTCCTGGCATTTCTAGTGTTCTTAGACATTTCTAATCATTTCGCAGCACTATTACTGTGTATTTAAAAGTTTTACCAGAAATAGACATTTTTCCTACTGTTATATACACAAATCTTGATGTTTTAAACTGTTTCACTCAAAAATCTCCCGCCATTTCAGAACTAATTCTAAATAGAAACAGTATTCTCTTTATTTAAAAGCTTTTCACACATAAGCTGAGCTCTCTAAATAGTAACTCTTAATTTGTGAAAGAACTCTCTTCTGAAAAAAACCAAGAAATTGAGCCGGAATTGGAAACATTATCAATATTCTCGTCCATTCACAGCTTTCTACCTCGATTCTCGGTAATTGTACACGGCCATAAAGATACTATGGGTTTAATTACTTATATTTCAGGTGTTTCCTACAGGTTCCTAATCATTTCCATGTACTGTCATTGTGTATTTGAAGAGTTTTACCAAAATGCGGCAGTTTACTTAGAATTATATACATGAATCATCAGGGTTTAAACTGTTTCATTCAAAACACTCCTGCCTATTCAGCCTCGTTTGTAAATAGGAACAGTATTCTCTTCATTTAACTGCTTTATATACAAATTTGAGCTCTTTATCCTGCAATGTTTAATGTTTGAAAGAACTTTCTTTAGAAAAACGCCAAGTAAATTCGCCGGTTTTGTAAACAGTAACAGTATTCTCGTCAATAACAGCTTTCTACCTCTAATCTCGGTGATTGAACTCGGAAACAACGATAGTATGGCTCTATGTCCTCGCATTTCTAGTGTTCTTAGACATTTCTAATCATTTCGCAGCACTATTACTGTGTATTTAAAAGTTTTACCAGAAATAGACAGTTTTCCTACTGTTATATACACAAATCTTCATGTTTTAAACTGCTTTACTCAAAAATATCCCGCCATTTCAGAACTAATTCTAAATAGAAACAGTATTCTCTTTATTCAAAAGCTTTTCACACAAAAGCTGAGCTCTCTAAAGAGTAACTCTTAATTTGTGAAAGAACTCTCTTCTGACAAAAACCAAGAAATTGAGCCTTAATTGGAAACATTATCAATATTCTCGTCCATTCACAGCTTTCTACCTCGATTCTCGGTAATTGTACACGGCCATAAAGATAATATGGGTTTAATTACTTATATTTCAGGTGTTTCCTACAGGTTCCTAATCATTTCCATGTACTGTCATTGTGTATTTGAAGAGTTTTACCAAAATGCGGCAGTTTACTTAGAATTATATACATGAATCATCAGGGTTTAAACTGTTTCATTCAAAACACTCCTGCCTATTCAGCCTCATTTGTAAAGAGGAACAGTATTCGCTTCATTTAATGGCTTTATATACAAATTCTGAGCTCTTTATCCAGCCATTTTTAATGTTTGAAAGAACTTTCTTTAGAAAAACGCCAAGTAAATTCGCCGGTTTTGTAAACAGTAACAGTATTCTCGTCAATAACAGCTTTCTACCTCTAATCTCGGTGATTAAACTCGGAAACAACGATAGTATGGCTCTATGTCCTGGCATTTCTAGTGTTCTTAGACATTTCTAATCATTTCGCAGCACTATTACTGTGTATTTAAAAGTTTTACCAGAAATAGACAGTTTTCCTACTGTTATATACACAAATCTTCATGTTTTAAACTGCTTTACTCAAAAATATCCCGCCATTTCAGAACTAATTCTAAATAGAAACAGTATTCTCTTTATTCAAAAGCTTTTCACACAAAAGCTGAGCTCTCTAAAGAGTAACTCTTAATTTGTGAAAGAACTCTCTTCTGACAAAAACCAAGAAATTGAGCCGGAATTGGAAACATTATCAATATTCTCGTCCATTCACAGCTTTCTACCTCGATTCTCGGTAATTGTACACGGCCATAAAGATAATATGGGTTTAATTACTTATATTTCAGGTGTTTCCTACAGGTTCCTAATCATTTCCATGTACTGTCATTGTGTATTTGAAGAGTTTTACCAAAATGCGGCAGTTTACTTAGAATTATATACATGAATCATCAGGGTTTAAACTGTTTCATTCAAAACACTCCTGCCTATTCAGCCTCATTTGTAAAGAGGAACAGTATTCGCTTCATTTAATGGCTTTATATACAAATTCTGAGCTCTTTATCCAGCCATTTTTAATGTTTGAAAGAACTTTCTTTAGAAAAACGCCAAGTAAATTCGCCGGATTTGTAAACATTAACAGTATTCTCGTCAATAACAGCTTTCTACCTCTAATCTCGGTGATTGAACACGGCCACAACGATAGTATGGCTCTACGTACTGGCTTTTCTAGTGTTTCTTAGACATTTCTAATCATTTCGCAGCACTATTACTGTGCATTTAAAAGTTTTACCCGAAATAGACAGTTTTCCTACTGTTATATACACAAATCTTGATGTTTTAAACTGTTTCACTCAAAAATCTCCCGCCATTTCAGAACTAATTCTAAATAGAAACAGTATTCTCTTTATTTAAAAGCTTTTCACACATAAGCTGAGCTCTCTAAATAGTAACTCTTAATTTGTGAAAGAACTCTCTTCTGAAAAAAACCAAGAAATTGAGCCGGAATTGGAAACATTATCAATATTCTCGTCCATTCACAGCTTTCTACCTCGATTCTCGGTAATTGTACACGGCCATAAAGATAATATGGGTTTAATTACTTATATTTCAGGTGTTTCCTACAGGTTCCTAATCATTTCCATGTACTGTCATTGTGTATTTTAAGAGTTTTACCAAAATGCGCCAGTTTACTTAGAATTATATACATGAATCATCAGGGTTTAAACTGTTTCATTCAAAACACTCCTGCCTATTCAGCCTCATTTGTAAATAGGAACAGTATTCTCTTCATTTAACGGCTTTATATACAAATTTGAGCTCTTTATCCTGCAATGTTTAATGTTTGAAAGAACTTTCTTTAGAAAAACGCCAAGTAAATTCGCCGGTTTTGTAAACAGTAACAGTATTCTCGTCAATAACAGCTTTCTACCTCTAATCTCGGTGATTGAACACGGCCACAACGATAGTATGGCTCTATGTCCTGGCATTTCTAGTGTTCTTAGACATTTCTAATCATTTCGCAGCACTATTACTGTGTATTTAAAAGTTTTACCAGAAATAGACATTTTTCCTACTGTTATATACACACATCTTCATGTTTTAAACTGCTTTACTCAAAAATATCCCGCCATTTCAGAACTAATTCTAAATAGAAACAGTATTCTCTTTATTCAAAAGCTTTTCACACAAAAGCTGAGCTCTCTAAAGAGTAACTCTTAATTTGTGAAAGAACTCTCTTCTGACAAAAACCAAGAAATTGAGCCTTAATTGGAAACATTATCAATATTCTCGTCCATTCACAGCTTTCTACCTCGATTCTCGGTAATTGTACACGGCCATAAAGATAATATGGGTTTAATTACTTATATTTCAGGTGTTTCCTACAGGTTCCTAATCATTTCCATGTACTGTCATTGTGTATTTGAAGAGTTTTACCAAAATGCGGCAGTTTACTTAGAATTATATACATGAATCATCAGGGTTTAAACTGTTTCATTCAAAACACTCCTGCCTATTCAGCCTCATTTGTAAAGAGGAACAGTATTCGCTTCATTTAATGGCTTTATATACAAATTCTGAGCTCTTTATCCAGCCATTTTTAATGTTTGAAAGAACTTTCTTTAGAAAAACGCCAAGTAAATTCGCCGGTTTTGTAAACAGTAACAGTATTCTCGTCAATAACAGCTTTCTACCTCTAATCTCGGTGATTGAACACGGCCACAACGATAGTATGGCTCTATGTCCTGGCATTTCTAGTGTTCTTAGACATTTCTAATCATTTCGCAGCACTATTACTGTGTATTTAAAAGTTTTACCAGAAATAGACATTTTTCCTACTGTTATATACACACATCTTCATGTTTTAAACTGCTTTACTCAAAAATATCCCGCCATTTCAGAACTAATTCTAAATAGAAACAGTATTCTCTTTATTCAAAAGCTTTTCACACAAAAGCTGAGCTCTCTAAATAGTAACTCTTAATTTGTGAAAGAACTCTCTTCTGACAAAAACCAAGAAATTGAGCCTTAATTGTAAACATTATCAATATTCTCGTCCATTCACACCTTTCTACCTCGATTCTCGGTAATTGTACACGGCCATAAAGATAATATGGGTTTAATTACTTATATTTCAGGTGTTTCCTACAGGTTCCTAATCATTTCCATGTACTGTCATTGTGTATTTGAAGAGTTTTACCAAAATGCGGCAGTTTACTTAGAATTATATACATGAATCATCAGGGTTTAAACTGTTTCATTCAAAACACTCCTGCCTATTCAGCCTCATTTGTAAATAGGAACAGTATTCTCTTCATTTAACGGCTTTATATACAAATTTGAGCTCTTTATCCTGCAATGTTTAATGTTTGAAAGAACTTTCTTTAGAAAAACGCCAAGTAAATTCGCCGGTTTTGTAAACAGTAACAGTATTCTCGTCAATAACAGCTTTCTACCTCTAATCTCGGTGATTGAACTCGGAAACAACGATAGTATGGCTCTATGTACTGGCATTTCTAGTGTTCTTAGACATTTCTAATCATTTCGCAGCACTATTACTGTGTATTTAAAAGTTTTACCAGAAATAGACATTTTTCCTACTGTTATATACACAAATCTTCATGTTTTAAACTGCTTTACTCAAAAATATCCCGCCATTTCAGAACTAATTCTAAATAGAAACAGTATTCTCTTTATTCAAAAGCTTTTCACACAAAAGCTGAGCTCTCTAAATAGTAACTCTTAATTTGTGAAAGAACTCTCTTCTGACAAAAACCAAGAAATTGAGCCGGAATTGGAAACATTATCAATATTCTCGTCCATTCACAGCTTTATACCTCGATTCCCGGTAATTGTACACGGCCATAAAGATAATATGGGTTTAATTACTTATATTTCAGGTGTTTCCTACAGGTTCCTAATCATTTCCATGTACTGTCATTGTGTATTTGAAGAGTTTTACCAAAATGCGGCAGTTTACTTAGAATTATATACATGAATCATCAGGGTTTAAACTGTTTCATTCAAAACACTCCTGCCTATTCAGCCTCATTTGTAAATAGGAACAGTATTCTCTTCATTTAACGGCTTTATATACAAATTTGAGCTCTTTATCCTGCAATGTTTAATGTTTGAAAGAACTTTCTTTAGAAAAACGCCAAGTAAATTCGCCGGTTTTGTAAACAGTAACAGTATTCTCGTCAATAACAGCTTTCTACCTCTAATCTCGGTGATTGAACTCGGAAACAACGATAGTATGGCTCTATGTCCTGGCATTTCTAGTGTTCTTAGACATTTCTAATCATTTCGCAGCACTATTACTGTGTATTTAAAAGTTTTACCAGAAATAGACAGTTTTCCTACTGTTATATACACAAATCTTCATGTTTTAAACTGCTTTACTCAAAAATATCCCGCCATTTCAGAACTAATTCTAAATAGAAACAGTATTCTCTTTATTCAAAAGCTTTTCACACAAAAGCTGAGCTCTCTAAAGAGTAACTCTTAATTTGTGAAAGAACTCTCTTCTGACAAAAACCAAGAAATTGAGCCGGAATTGGAAACATTATCAATATTCTCGTCCATTCACAGCTTTCTACCTCGATTCTCGGTAATTGTACACGGCCATAAAGATAATATGGGTTTAATTACTTATATTTCAGGTGTTTCCTACAGGTTCCTAATCATTTCCATGTACTGTCATTGTGTATTTGAAGAGTTTTACCAAAATGCGGCAGTTTACTTAGAATTATATACATGAATCATCAGGGTTTAAACTGTTTCATTCAAAACACTCCTGCCTATTCAGCCTCATTTGTAAAGAGGAACAGTATTCGCTTCATTTAATGGCGTTATATACAAATTCTGAGCTCTTTATCCAGCCATTTTTAATGTTTGAAAGAACTTTCTTTAGAAAAACGCCAAGTAAATTCGCCGGATTTGTAAACATTAACAGTATTCTCGTCAATAACAGCTTTCTACCTCTAATCTCGGTGATTGAACAGGGCCACAACGATAGTATGGCTCTACGTACTGGCTTTTCTAGTGTTTCTTAGACATTTCTAATCATTTCGCAGGACTATTACTGTGTATTTAAAAGTTTTACCCGAAATAGACAGTTTTCCTACTGTTATATACACAAATCTTGATGTTTTAAACTGTTTCACTCAAAAATCTCCCGCCATTTCAGAACTAATTCTAAATAGAAACAGTATTCTCTTTATTTAAAAGCTTTTCACACATAAGCTGAGCTCTCTAAATAGTAACTCTTAATTTGTGAAAGAACTCTCTTCTGAAAAAAACCAAGAAATTGAGCCGGAATTGGAAACATTATCAATATTCTCGTCCATTCACAGCTTTCTACCTCGATTCTCGGTAATTGTACACGGCCATAAAGATAATATGGGTTTAATTACTTATATTTCAGGTGTTTCCTACAGGTTCCTAATCATTTCCATGTACTGTCATTGTGTATTTGAAGAGTTTTACCAAAATGCGGCAGTTTACTTAGAATTATATACATGAATCATCAGGGTTTAAACTGTTTCATTCAAAACACTCCTGCCTATTCAGCCTCATTTGTAAATAGGAACAGTATTCTCTTCAATTAACTGCTTTATATACAAATTTGAGCTCTTTATCCTGCAATGTTTAATGTTTGAAAGAACTTTCTTCAGAAAAACGCCAAGTAAATTCGCCGGTTTTGTAAACAGTAACAGTATTCTCGTCAATAACAGCTTTCTACCTCTAATCTCGGTGATTGAACTCGGAAACAACGATAGTATGGCTCTATGTCCTGGCATTTCTAGTGTTCTTAGACATTTCTAATCATTTCGCAGCACTATTACTGTGTATTTAAAAGTTTTACCAGAAATAGACAGTTTTCCTACTGTTATATACACAAATCTTCATGTTTTAAACTGCTTTACTGAAAAATATCCCGCCATTTCAGAACTAATTCTAAATAGAAACAGTATTATCTTTATTCAAAAGCTTTTCACACAAAAGCTGAGCTCTCTAAATAGTAACTCTTAATTTGTGAAAGAACTCTCTTCTGACAAAAACCAAGAAATTGAGCCGGAATTGGAAACATTATCAATATTCTCGTCCATTCACAGCTTTCTACCTCGATTCTCGGTAATTGTACACGGCCATAAAGATAATATGGGTTTAATTACTTATATTTCAGGTGTTTCCTACAGGTTCCTAATCATTTCCATGTACTGTCATTGTGTATTTGAAGAGTTTTACCAAAATGCGGCAGTTTACTTAGAATTATATACATGAATCATCAGGGTTTAAACTGTTTCATTCAAAACACTCCTGCCTATTCAGCCTCATTTGTAAAGAGGACCAGGATTCGCTTCATTTAATGGCTTTATATACAAATTCTGAGCTCTTTATCCAGCCATTTTTAATGTTTGAAAGAACTTTCTTTAGAAAAACGCCAAGTAAATTCGCCGGATTTGTAAACATTAACAGTATTCTCGTCAATAACAGCTTTCTACCTCTAATCTCGGTGATTGAACAGGGCCACAACGATAGTATGGCTCTACGTACTGGCTTTTCTAGTGTTTCTTAGACATTTCTAATCATTTCGCAGCACTATTACTGTGTATTTAAAAGTTTTACCCGAAATAGACAGTTTTCCTACTGTTATATACACAAATCTTGATGTTTTAAACTGTTTCACTCAAAAATCTCCCGCCATTTCAGAACTAATTCTAAATAGAAACAGTATTCTCTTTATTTAAAAGCTTTTCACACATAAGCTGAGCTCTCTAAATAGTAACTCTTAATTTGTGAAAGAACTCTCTTCTGAAAAAAACCAAGAAATTGAGCCGGAATTGGAAACATTATCAATATTCTCGTCCATTCACAGCTTTCTACCTCGATTCTCGGTAATTGTACACGGCCATAAAGATACTATGGGTTTAATTACTTATATTTCAGGTGTTTCCTACAGGTTCCTAATCATTTCCATGTACTGTCATTGTGTATTTGAAGAGTTTTACCAAAATGCGGCAGTTTACTTAGAATTATATACATGAATCATCAGGGTTTAAACTGTTTCATTCAAAACACTCCTGCCTATTCAGCCTCATTTGTAAATAGGAACAGTATTCTCTTCAATTAACTGCTTTATATACAAATTTGAGCTCTTTATCCTGCAATGTTTAATGTTTGAAAGAACTTTCTTTAGAAAAACGCCAAGTAAATTCGCCGGTTTTGTAAACAGTAACAGTATTCTCGTCAATAACAGCTTTCTACCTCTAATCTCGGTGATTGAACTCGGAAACAACGATAGTATGGCTCTATGTCCTGGCATTTCTAGTGTTCTTAGACATTTCTAATCATTTCGCAGCACTATTACTGTGTATTTAAAAGTTTTACCAGAAATAGACAGTTTTCCTACTGTTATATACACAAATCTTCATGTTTTAAACTGCTTTACTGAAAAATATCCCGCCATTTCAGAACTAATTCTAAATAGAAACAGTATTCTCTTTATTCAAAAGCTTTTCACACAAAAGCTGAGCTCTCTAAATAGTAACTCTTAATTTGTGAAAGAACTCTCTTCTGACAAAAACCAAGAAATTGAGCCGGAATTGGAAACATTATCAATATTCTCGTCCATTCACAGCTTTCTACCTCGATTCTCGGTAATTGTACACGGCCATAAAGATAATATGGGTTTAATTACTTATATTTCAGGTGTTTCCTACAGGTTCCTAATCATTTCCATGTACTGTCATTGTGTATTTGAAGAGTTTTACCAAAATGCGGCAGTTTACTTAGAATTATATACATGAATCATCAGGGTTTAAACTGTTTCATTCAAAACACTCCTGCCTATTCAGCCTCATTTGTAAACAGGAACAGTATTCACTTCATTTAATGGCTTTATATACAAATTCTGAGCTCTTCATCCAGCCATTTTTAATGTTTGAAAGAACTTTCTTTAGAAAAACGCCAAGTAAATTCGCTTGATTTGTAAACATTAACAGTATTCTCGTCAATAACAGCTTTATACCTCTAATCTCCGTGATTGAACACGGCCACAACGATAGTATGGCTCTATGTACTGGCATTTCTAGTGTTCTTAGACATTTCTAATCATTTCGTAGCACTATTACTGTGTATTTATAAGTTTTAACAGAAATAGACAGTTTTCCTACTGTTATATACACAAATCTTCATGTTTTAAACTGCTTTACTCAAAAATCTCCCGCCATTTCAGAACTAATTCTAAATAGAAACAGTATTCTCTTTATTCAAAAGCTTTTCACACAAAAGCTGAGCTCTCTAAATAGTAACTCTTAATTTGTGAAAGAACTCTCTTCTGACAAAAACCAAGAAATTGAGCCGGAATTGGAAACATTATCAATATTCTCGTCCATTCACAGCTTTCTACCTCGATTCTCGGTAATTGTACACGGCCATAAAGATAATATGGGTTTAATTACTTATATTTCAGGTGTTTCCTACAGGTTCCTAATCATTTCCATGTACTGTCATTGTGTATTTGAAGAGTTTTACCAAAATGCGGCAGTTTACTTAGAATTATATACATGAATCATCAGGGTTTAAACTGTTTCATTCAAAACACTCCTGCCCATTCAGCCTCATTTGTAAAGAGGAACAGTATTCGCTTCATTTAATGGCTTTATATACAAATTCTGAGCTCTTTATCCAGCCATTTTTAATGTTTGAAAGAACTTTCTTTAGAAAAACGCCAAGTAAATTCGCCGGATTTGTAAACATTAACAGTATTCTCGTCAATAACAGCTTTCTACCTCTAATCTCGGTGATTGAACAGGGCCACAACGATAGTATGGCTCTACGTACTGGCTTTTCTAGTGTTTCTTAGACATTTCTAATCATTTCGCAGCACTATTACTGTGTATTTAAAAGTTTTACCCGAAATAGACAGTTTTCCTACTGTTATATACACAAATCTTGATGTTTTAAACTGTTTCACTCAAAAATCTCCCGCCATTTCAGAACTAATTCTAAATAGAAACAGTATTCTCTTTATTTAAAATCTTTTCACACATAAGCTGAGCTCTCTAAATAGTAACTCTTAATTTGTGAAAGAACTCTCTTCTGAAAAAAACCAAGAAATTGAGCCGGAATTGGAAACATTATCAATATTCTCGTCCATTCACAGCTTTCTACCTCGATTCTCGGTAATTGTACACGGCCATAAAGATAATATGGGTTTAATTACTTATATTTCAGGTGTTTCCTACAGGTTCCTAATCATTTCCATGTACTGTCATTGTGTATTTTAAGAGTTTTACCAAAATGCGGCAGTTTACTTAGAATTATATACATGAATCATCAGGGTTTAAACTGTTTCATTCAAAACACTCCTGCCTATGCAGCCTCATATGTAAATAGGAACAGTATTCTCTTCATTTAACTGCTTTATATACAAATTTGAGCTCTTTATCCTGCAAGGTTTAATGTTTGAAAGAACTTTCTTTAGAAAAACGCCAAGTAAATTCGCCGGATTTGTAAACATTAACAGTATTCTCGTCAATAACAGCTTTATACCTCTAATCTCGGTGATTGAACAGGGGCAGAACGATAGTATGGCTCTACGTACTGGCTTTTCTAGTGTTTCTTAGACATTTCTAATCATTTCGCAGCACTATTACTGTGTATTTAAAAGTTTTACCCGAAATAGACAGTTTTCCTACTGTTATATACACAAATCTTGATGTTTTAAACTGTTTCACTCAAAAATCTCCCGCCATTTCAGAACTAATTCTAAATAGAAACAGTATTCTCTTTATTTAAAAGCTTTTCACACATAAGCTGAGCTCTCTAAATAGTAACTCTTAATTTGTGAAAGAACTCTCTTCTGAAAAAAACCAAGAAATTGAGCCGGAATTGGAAACATTATCAATATTCTCGTCCATTCACAGCTTTCTACCTCGATTCTCGGTAATTGTACACGGCCATAAAGATAATATGGGTTTAATTACTTATATTTCAGGTGTTTCCTACAGGTTCCTAATCATTTCCATGTACTGTCATTGTGTATTTGAAGAGTTTTACCAAAATGCGGCAGTTTACTTAGAATTATATACATGAATCATCAGGGTTTAAACTGTTTCATTCAAAACACTCCTGCCTATTCAGCCTCATTTGTAAATAGGAACAGTATTCTCTTCAATTAACTGCTTTATATACAAATTTGAGCTCTTTATCCTGCAATGTTTAATGTTTGAAAGAACTTTCTTTAGAAAAACGCCAAGTAAATTCGCCGGTTTTGTAAACAGTAACAGTATTCTCGTCAATAACAGCTTTCTACCTCTAATCTCGGTGATTGAACACGGCCACAACGATAGTATGGCTCTATGTCCTGGCATTTCTAGTGTTCTTAGACATTTCTAATCATTTCGCAGCACTATTACTGTGTATTTAAAAGTTTTACCAGAAATAGACATTTTTCCTACTGTTATATACACAAATCTTCATGTTTTAAACTGCTTTACTCAAAAATATCCCGCCATTTCAGAACTAATTCTAAATAGAAACAGTATTCTCTTTATTCAAAAGCTTTTCACACAAAAGCTGAGCTCTCTAAATAGTAACTCTTAATTTGTGAAAGAACTCTCTTCTGACAAAAACCAAGAAATTGAGCCGGAATTGGAAACATTATCAATATTCTCGTCCATTCACAGCTTTCTACCTCGATTCTCGGTAATTGTACACGGCCATAAAGATAATATGGGTTTAATTACTTATATTTCAGGTGTTTCCTACAGGTTCCTAATCATTTCCATGTACTGTCATTGTGTATTTGAAGAGTTTTACCAAAATGCGGCAGTTTACTTAGAATTATATACATGAATCATCAGGGTTTAAACTGTTTCATTCAAAACACTCCTGCCTATTCAGCCTCATTTGTAAACAGGAACAGTATTCACTTCATTTAATGGCTTTATATACAAATTCTGAGCTCTTCATCCAGCCATTTTTAATGTTTGAAAGAACTTTCTTTAGAAAAACGCCAAGTAAATTCGCTTGATTTGTAAACATTAACAGTATTCTCGTCAATAACAGCTTTATACCTCTAATCTCCGTGATTGAACACGGCCACAACGATAGTATGGCTCTATGTACTGGCATTTCTAGTGTTCTTAGACATTTCTAATCATTTCGTAGCACTATTACTGTGTATTTATAAGTTTTAACAGAAATAGACAGTTTTCCTACTGTTATATACACAAATCTTCATGTTTTAAACTGCTTTACTCAAAAATATCCCGCCATTTCAGAACTAATTCTAAATAGAAACAGTATTCTCTTTATTCAAAAGCTTTTCACACAAAAGCTGAGCTCTCTAAATAGTAACTCTTAATTTGTGAAAGAACTCTCTTCTGACAAAAACCAAGAAATTGAGCCGGAATTGGAAACATTATCAATATTCTCGTCCATTCACAGCTTTCTACCTCGATTCTCCGTAATTGTACACGGCCATAAAGATAATATGGGTTTAATTACTTATATTTCAGGTGTTTCCTACAGGTTCCTAATCATTTCCATGTACTGTCATTGTGTATTTGAAGAGTTTTACCAAAATGCGGCAGTTTACTTAGAATTATATACATGAATCATCAGGGTTTAAACTGTTTCATTCAAAACACTCCTGCCCATTCAGCCTCATTTGTAAAGAGGAACAGTATTCGCTTCATTTAATGGCTTTATATACAAATTCTGAGCTCTTTATCCAGCCATTTTTAATGTTTGAAAGAACTTTCTTTAGAAAAACGCCAAGTAAATTCGCCGGATTTGTAAACATTAACAGTATTCTCGTCAATAACAGCTTTCTACCTCTAATCTCGGTGATTGAACAGGGCCACAACGATAGTATGGCTCTACGTACTGGCTTTTCTAGTGTTTCTTAGACATTTCTAATCATTTCGCAGCACTATTACTGTGTATTTAAAAGTTTTACCCGAAATAGACAGTTTTCCTACTGTTATATACACAAATCTTGATGTTTTAAACTGTTTCACTCAAAAATCTCCCGCCATTTCAGAACTAATTCTAAATAGAAACAGTATTCTCTTTATTTAAAATCTTTTCACACATAAGCTGAGCTCTCTAAATAGTAACTCTTAATTTGTGAAAGAACTCTCTTCTGAAAAAAACCAAGAAATTGAGCCGGAATTGGAAACATTATCAATATTCTCGTCCATTCACAGCTTTCTACCTCGATTCTCGGTAATTGTACACGGCCATAAAGATAATATGGGTTTAATTACTTATATTTCAGGTGTTTCCTACAGGTTCCTAATCATTTCCATGTACTGTCATTGTGTATTTTAAGAGTTTTACCAAAATGCGGCAGTTTACTTAGAATTATATACATGAATCATCAGGGTTTAAACTGTTTCATTCAAAACACTCCTGCCTATGCAGCCTCATATGTAAATAGGAACAGTATTCTCTTCATTTAACTGCTTTATATACAAATTTGAGCTCTTTATCCTGCAATGTTTAATGTTTGAAAGAACTTTCTTTAGAAAAACGCCAAGTAAATTCGCCGGTTTTGTAAACAGTAACAGTATTCTCGTCAATAACAGCTTTCTACCTCTAATCTCGGTGATTGAACACGGCCACAACGATAGTATGGCTCTATGTCCTGGCATTTCTAGTGTTCTTAGACATTTCTAATCATTTCGCAGCACTATTACTGTGTATTTAAAAGTTTTACCAGAAATAGACATTTTTCCTACTGTTATATACACAAATCTTCATGTTTTAAACTGCTTTACTCAAAAATATCCCGCCATTTCAGAACTAATTCTAAATAGAAACAGTATTCTCTTTATTCAAAAGCTTTTCACACAAAAGCTGAGCTCTCTAAATAGTAACTCTTAATTTGTGAAAGAACTCTCTTCTGACAAAAACCAAGAAATTGAGCCGGAATTGGAAACATTATCAATATTCTCGTCCATTCACAGCTTTCTACCTCGATTCTCGGTAATTGTACACGGCCATAAAGATAATATGGGTTTAATTACTTATATTTCAGGTGTTTCCTACAGGTTCCTAATCATTTCCATGTACTGTCATTGTGTATTTGAAGAGTTTTACCAAAATGCGGCAGTTTACTTAGAATTATATACATGAATCATCAGGGTTTAAACTGTTTCATTCAAAACACTCCTGCCTATTCAGCCTCATTTGTAAAGAGGAACAGTATTCGCTTCATTTAATGGCTTTATATACAAATTCTGAGCTCTTTATCCAGCCATTTTTAATGTTTGAAAGAACTTTCTTTAGAAAAACGCCAAGTAAATTCGCCGGATTTGTAAACATTAACAGTATTCTCGTCAATAACAGCTTTCTACCTCTAATCTCGGTGATTGAACAGGGCCACAACGATAGTATGGCTCTACGTACTGGCTTTTCTAGTGTTTCTTATACATTTCTAATCATTTCGCAGCACTATTACTGTGTATTTAAAAGTTTTACCCGAAATAGACAGTTTTCCTACTGTTATATACACAAATCTTGATGTTTTAAACTGTTTCACTCAAAAATCTCCCGCCATTTCAGAACTAATTCTAAATAGAAACAGTATTCTCTTTATTTAAAAGCTTTTCACACATAAGCTGAGCTCTCTAAATAGTAACTCTTAATTTGTGAAAGAACTCTCTTCTGAAAAAAACCAAGAAATTGAGCCGGAATTGGAAACATTATCAATATTCTCGTCCATTCACAGCTTTCTACCTCGATTCTCGGTAATTGTACACGGCCATAAAGATAATATGGGTTTAATTACTTATATTTCAGGTGTTTCCTACAGGTTCCTAATCATTTCCATGTACTGTCATTGTGTATTTTAAGAGTTTTACCAAAATGCGGCAGTTTACTTAGAATTATATACATGAATCATCAGGGTTTAAACTGTTTCATTCAAAACACTCCTGCCTATTCAGCCTCATTTGTAAATAGGAACAGTATTCTCTTCATTTAACTGCTTTATATACAAATTTGAGCTCTTTATCCTGCAATGTTTAATGTTTGAAAGAACTTTCTTTAGAAAAACGCCAAGTAAATTCGCCGGATTTGTAAACAGTAACAGTATTCTCGTCAATAACAGCTTTCTACCTCTAATCTCGGTGATTGAACACGGCCACAACGATAGTATGGCTCTATGTCCTGGCATTTCTAGTGTTCTTAGACATTTCTAATCATTTCGCAGCACTATTACTGTGTATTTAAAAGTTTTACCAGAAATAGACATTTTTCCTACTGTTATATACACAAATCTTCATGTTTTAAACTGCTTTACTCAAAAATATCCCGCCATTTCAGAACTAATTCTAAATAGAAACAGTATTCTCTTTATTCAAAAGCTTTTCACACAAAAGCTGAGCTCTCTAAATAGTAACTCTTAATTTGTGAAAGAACTCTCTTCTGACAAAAACCAAGAAATTGAGCCGGAATTGGAAACATTATCAATATTCTCGTCCATTCACAGCTTTCTACCTCGATTCTCGGTAATTGTACACGGCCATAAAGATAATATGGGTTTAATTACTTATATTTCAGGTGTTTCCTACAGGTTCCTAATCATTTCCATGTACTGTCATTGTGTATTTGAAGAGTTTTACCAAAATGCGGCAGTTTACTTAGAATTATATACATGAATCATCAGGGTTTAAACTGTTTCATTCAAAACACTCCTGCCTATTCAGCCTCATTTGTAAAGAGGACCAGTATTCGCTTCATTTAATGGCTTTATATACAAATTCTGAGCTCTTTATCCAGCCATTTTTAATGTTTGAAAGAACTTTCTTTAGAAAAACGCCAAGTAAATTCGCCGGATTTGTAAACATTAACAGTATTCTCGTCAATAACAGCTTTATACCTCTAATCTCGGTGATTGAACAGGGGCAGAACGATAGTATGGCTCTACGTACTGGCTTTTCTAGTGTTTCTTAGACATTTCTAATCATTTCGCAGCACTATTACTGTGTATTTAAAAGTTTTACCCGAAATAGACAGTTTTCCTACTGTTATATACACAAATCTTGATGTTTTAAACTGTTTCACTCAAAAATCTCCCGCCATTTCAGAACTAATTCTAAATAGAAACAGTATTCTCTTTATTTAAAAGCTTTTCACACATAAGCTGAGCTCTCTAAATAGTAACTCTTAATTTGTGAAAGAACTCTCTTCTGAAAAAAACCAAGAAATTGAGCCGGAATTGGAAACATTATCAATATTCTCGTCCATTCACAGCTTTCTACCTCGATTCTCGGTAATTGTACACGGCCATAAAGATAATATGGGTTTAATTACTTATATTTCAGGTGTTTCCTACAGGTTCCTAATCATTTCCATGTACTGTCATTGTGTATTTGAAGAGTTTTACCAAAATGCGGCAGTTTACTTAGAATTATATACATGAATCATCAGGGTTTAAACTGTTTCATTCAAAACACTCCTGCCTATTCAGCCTCATTTGTAAATAGGAACAGTATTCTCTTCAATTAACTGCTTTATATACAAATTTGAGCTCTTTATCCTGCAATGTTTAATGTTTGAAAGAACTTTCTTTAGAAAAACGCCAAGTAAATTCGCCGGTTTTGTAAACAGTAACAGTATTCTCGTCAATAACAGCTTTCTACCTCTAATCTCGGTGATTGAACACGGCCACAACGATAGTATGGCTCTATGTCCTGGCATTTCTAGTGTTCTTAGACATTTCTAATCATTTCGCAGCACTATTACTGTGTATTTAAAAGTTTTACCAGAAATAGACATTTTTCCTACTGTTATATACACAAATCTTCATGTTTTAAACTGCTTTACTCAAAAATATCCCGCCATTTCAGAACTAATTCTAAATAGAAACAGTATTCTCTTTATTCAAAAGCTTTTCACACAAAAGCTGAGCTCTCTAAATAGTAACTCTTAATTTGTGAAAGAACTCTCTTCTGACAAAAACCAAGAAATTGAGCCGGAATTGGAAACATTATCAATATTCTCGTCCATTCACAGCTTTCTACCTCGATTCTCGGTAATTGTACACGGCCATAAAGATAATATGGGTTTAATTACTTATATTTCAGGTGTTTCCTACAGGTTCCTAATCATTTCCATGTACTGTCATTGTGTATTTGAAGAGTTTTACCAAAATGCGGCAGTTTACTTAGAATTATATACATGAATCATCAGGGTTTAAACTGTTTCATTCAAAACACTCCTGCCTATTCAGCCTCATTTGTAAATAGGAACAGTATTCTCTTCATTTAACGGCTTTATATACAAATTTGAGCTCTTTATCCTGCAATGTTTAATGTTTGAAAGAACTTTCTTTAGAAAAACGCCAAGTAAATTCGCCGGTTTTGTAAACAGTAACAGTATTCTCGTCAATAACAGCTTTCTACCTCTAATCTCGGTGATTGAACTCGGAAACAACGATAGTATGGCTCTATGTCCTGGCATTTCTAGTGTTCTTAGACATTTCTAATCATTTCGCAGCACTATTACTGTGTATTTAAAAGTTTTACCAGAAATAGACAGTTTTCCTACTGTTATATACACAAATCTTCATGTTTTAAACTGCTTTACTCAAAAATATCCCGCCATTTCAGAACTAATTCTAAATAGAAACAGTATTCTCTTTATTCAAAAGCTTTTCACACAAAAGCTGAGCTCTCTAAAGAGTAACTCTTAATTTGTGAAAGAACTCTCTTCTGACAAAAACCAAGAAATTGAGCCGGAATTGGAAACATTATCAATATTCTCGTCCATTCACAGCTTTCTACCTCGATTCTCGGTAATTGTACACGGCCATAAAGATAATATGGGTTTAATTACTTATATTTCAGGTGTTTCCTACAGGTTCCTAATCATTTCCATGTACTGTCATTGTGTATTTGAAGAGTTTTACCAAAATGCGGCAGTTTACTTAGAATTATATACATGAATCATCAGGGTTTAAACTGTTTCATTCAAAACACTCCTGCCTATTCAGCCTCATTTGTAAAGAGGACCAGTATTCGCTTCATTTAATGGCTTTATATACAAATTCTGAGCTCTTTATCCAGCCATTTTTAATGTTTGAAAGAACTTTCTTTAGAAAAACGCCAAGTAAATTCGCCGGATTTGTAAACATTAACAGTATTCTCATCAATAACAGCTTTCTACCTCTAATCTCGGTGATTGAACAGGGCCACAACGATAGTATGGCTCTACGTACTGGCTTTTCTAGTGTTTCTTAGACATTTCTAATCATTTCGCAGCACTATTACTGTGTATTTAAAAGTTTTACCCGAAATAGACAGTTTTCCTACTGTTATATACACAAATCTTGATGTTTTAAACTGTTTCACTCAAAAATCTCCCGCCATTTCAGAACTAATTCTAAATAGAAACAGTATTCTCTTTATTTAAAAGCTTTTCACACATAAGCTGAGCTCTCTAAATAGTAACTCTTAATTTGTGAAAGAACTCTCTTCTGAAAAAAACCAAGAAATTGAGCCGGAATTGGAAACATTATCAATATTCTCGTCCATTCACAGCTTTCTACCTCGATTCTCGGTAATTGTACACGGCCATAAAGATACTATGGGTTTAATTACTTATATTTCAGGTGTTTCCTACAGGTTCCTAATCATTTCCATGTACTGTCATTGTGTATTTGAAGAGTTTTACCAAAATGCGGCAGTTTACTTAGAATTATATACATGAATCATCAGGGTTTAAACTGTTTCATTCAAAACACTCCTGCCTATTCAGCCTCATTTGTAAATAGGAACAGTATTCTCTTCATTTAACTGCTTTATATACAAATTTGAGCTCTTTATCCTGCAATGTTTAATGTTTGAAAGAACTTTCTTTAGAAAAACGCCAAGTAAATTCGCCGGTTTTGTAAACAGTAACAGTATTCTCGTCAATAACAGCTTTCTACCTCTAATCTCGGTGATTGAACTCGGAAACAACGATAGTATGGCTCTATGTCCTCGCATTTCTAGTGTTCTTAGACATTTCTAATCATTTCGCAGCACTATTACTGTGTATTTAAAAGTTTTACCAGAAATAGACAGTTTTCCTACTGTTATATACACAAATCTTCATGTTTTAAACTGCTTTACTCAAAAATATCCCGCCATTTCAGAACTAATTCTAAATAGAAACAGTATTCTCTTTATTCAAAAGCTTTTCACACAAAAGCTGAGCTCTCTAAAGAGTAACTCTTAATTTGTGAAAGAACTCTCTTCTGACAAAAACCAAGAAATTGAGCCTTAATTGGAAACATTATCAATATTCTCGTCCATTCACAGCTTTCTACCTCGATTCTCGGTAATTGTACACGGCCATAAAGATAATATGGGTTTAATTACTTATATTTCAGGTGTTTTCTACAGGTTCCTAATCATTTCCATGTACTGTCATTGTGTATTTGAAGAGTTTTACCAAAATGCGGCAGTTTACTTAGAATTATATACATGAATCATCAGGGTTTAAACTGTTTCATTCAAAACACTCCTGCCTATTCAGCCTCATTTGTAAAGAGGAACAGTATTCGCTTCATTTAATGGCTTTATATACAAATTCTGAGCTCTTTATCCAGCCATTTTTAATGTTTGAAAGAACTTTCTTTAGAAAAACGCCAAGTAAATTCGCCGGTTTTGTAAACAGTAACAGTATTCTCGTCAATAACAGCTTTCTACCTCTAATCTCGGTGATTGAACTCGGAAACAACGATAGTATGGCTCTATGTCCTGGCATTTCTAGTGTTCTTAGACATTTCTAATCATTTCGCAGCACTATTACTGTGTATTTAAAAGTTTTACCAGAAATAGACAGTTTTCCTACTGTTATATACACAAATCTTCATGTTTTAAACTGCTTTACTCAAAAATATCCCGCCATTTCAGAACTAATTCTAAATAGAAACAGTATTCTCTTTATTCAAAAGCTTTTCACACAAAAGCTGAGCTCTCTAAATAGTAACTCTTAATTTGTGAAAGAACTCTCTTCTGACAAAAACCAAGAAATTGAGCCGGAATTGGAAACATTATCAATATTCTCGTCCATTCACAGCTTTCTACCTCGATTCTCGGTAATTGTACACGGCCATAAAGATAATATGGGTTTAATTACTTATATTTCAGGTGTTTCCTACAGGTTCCTAATCATTTCCATGTACTGTCATTGTGTATTTGAAGAGTTTTACCAAAATGCGGCAGTTTACTTAGAATTATATACATGAATCATCAGGGTTTAAACTGTTTCATTCAAAACACTCCTGCCTATTCAGCCTCATTTGTAAAGAGGACCAGTATTCGCTTCATTTAATGGCTTTATATACAAATTCTGAGCTCTTTATCCAGCCATTTTTAATGTTTGAAAGAACTTTCTTTAGAAAAACGCCAAGTAAATTCGCCGGATTTGTAAACATTAACAGTATTCTCGTCAATAACAGCTTTATACCTCTAATCTCGGTGATTGAACAGGGGCAGAACGATAGTATGGCTCTACGTACTGGCTTTTCTAGTGTTTCTTAGACATTTCTAATCATTTCGCAGCACTATTACTGTGTATTTAAAAGTTTTACCCGAAATAGACAGTTTTCCTACTGTTATATACACAAATCTTGATGTTTTAAACTGTTTCACTCAAAAATCTCCCGCCATTTCAGAACTAATTCTAAATAGAAACAGTATTCTCTTTATTTAAAAGCTTTTCACACATAAGCTGAGCTCTCTAAATAGTAACTCTTAATTTGTGAAAGAACTCTCTTCTGAAAAAAACCAAGAAATTGAGCCGGAATTGGAAACATTATCAATATTCTCGTCCATTCACAGCTTTCTACCTCGATTCTCGGTAATTGTACACGGCCATAAAGATAATATGGGTTTAATTACTTATATTTCAGGTGTTTCCTACAGGTTCCTAATCATTTCCATGTACTGTCATTGTGTATTTGAAGAGTTTTACCAAAATGCGGCAGTTTACTTAGAATTATATACATGAATCATCAGGGTTTAAACTGTTTCATTCAAAACACTCCTGCCTATTCAGCCTCATTTGTAAATAGGAACAGTATTCTCTTCAATTAACTGCTTTATATACAAATTTGAGCTCTTTATCCTGCAATGTTTAATGTTTGAAAGAACTTTCTTTAGAAAAACGCCAAGTAAATTCGCCGGTTTTGTAAACAGTAACAGTATTCTCGTCAATAACAGCTTTCTACCTCTAATCTCGGTGATTGAACACGGCCACAACGATAGTATGGCTCTATGTCCTGGCATTTCTAGTGTTCTTAGACATTTCTAATCATTTCGCAGCACTATTACTGTGTATTTAAAAGTTTTACCAGAAATAGACATTTTTCCTACTGTTATATACACAAATCTTCATGTTTTAAACTGCTTTACTCAAAAATATCCCGCCATTTCAGAACTAATTCTAAATAGAAACAGTATTCTCTTTATTCAAAAGCTTTTCACACAAAAGCTGAGCTCTCTAAATAGTAACTCTTAATTTGTGAAAGAACTCTCTTCTGACAAAAACCAAGAAATTGAGCCGGAATTGGAAACATTATCAATATTCTCGTCCATTCACAGCTTTCTACCTCGATTCTCGGTAATTGTACACGGCCATAAAGATAATATGGGTTTAATTACTTATATTTCAGGTGTTTCCTACAGGTTCCTAATCATTTCCATGTACTGTCATTGTGTATTTGAAGAGTTTTACCAAAATGCGGCAGTTTACTTAGAATTATATACATGAATCATCAGGGTTTAAACTGTTTCATTCAAAACACTCCTGCCTATTCAGCCTCATTTGTAAATAGGAACAGTATTCTCTTCATTTAACGGCTTTATATACAAATTTGAGCTCTTTATCCTGCAATGTTTAATGTTTGAAAGAACTTTCTTTAGAAAAACGCCAAGTAAATTCGCCGGTTTTGTAAACAGTAACAGTATTCTCGTCAATAACAGCTTTCTACCTCTAATCTCGGTGATTGAACTCGGAAACAACGATAGTATGGCTCTATGTCCTGGCATTTCTAGTGTTCTTAGACATTTCTAATCATTTCGCAGCACTATTACTGTGTATTTAAAAGTTTTACCAGAAATAGACAGTTTTCCTACTGTTATATACACAAATCTTCATGTTTTAAACTGCTTTACTCAAAAATATCCCGCCATTTCAGAACTAATTCTAAATAGAAACAGTATTCTCTTTATTCAAAAGCTTTTCACACAAAAGCTGAGCTCTCTAAAGAGTAACTCTTAATTTGTGAAAGAACTCTCTTCTGACAAAAACCAAGAAATTGAGCCGGAATTGGAAACATTATCAATATTCTCGTCCATTCACAGCTTTCTACCTCGATTCTCGGTAATTGTACACGGCCATAAAGATAATATGGGTTTAATTACTTATATTTCAGGTGTTTCCTACAGGTTCCTAATCATTTCCATGTACTGTCATTGTGTATTTGAAGAGTTTTACCAAAATGCGGCAGTTTACTTAGAATTATATACATGAATCATCAGGGTTTAAACTGTTTCATTCAAAACACTCCTGCCTATTCAGCCTCATTTGTAAAGAGGACCAGTATTCGCTTCATTTAATGGCTTTATATACAAATTCTGAGCTCTTTATCCAGCCATTTTTAATGTTTGAAAGAACTTTCTTTAGAAAAACGCCAAGTAAATTCGCCGGATTTGTAAACATTAACAGTATTCTCGTCAATAACAGCTTTCTACCTCTAATCTCGGTGATTGAACAGGGCCACAACGATAGTATGGCTCTACGTACTGGCTTTTCTAGTGTTTCTTAGACATTTCTAATCATTTCGCAGCACTATTACTGTGTATTTAAAAGTTTTACCCGAAATAGACAGTTTTCCTACTGTTATATACACAAATCTTGATGTTTTAAACTGTTTCACTCAAAAATCTCCCGCCATTTCAGAACTAATTCTAAATAGAAACAGTATTCTCTTTATTTAAAAGCTTTTCACACATAAGCTGAGCTCTCTAAATAGTAACTCTTAATTTGTGAAAGAACTCTCTTCTGAAAAAAACCAAGAAATTGAGCCGGAATTGGAAACATTATCAATATTCTCGTCCATTCACAGCTTTCTACCTCGATTCTCGGTAATTGTACACGGCCATAAAGATACTATGGGTTTAATTACTTATATTTCAGGTGTTTCCTACAGGTTCCTAATCATTTCCATGTACTGTCATTGTGTATTTGAAGAGTTTTACCAAAATGCGGCAGTTTACTTAGAATTATATACATGAATCATCAGGGTTTAAACTGTTTCATTCAAAACACTCCTGCCTATTCAGCCTCATTTGTAAATAGGAACAGTATTCTCTTCATTTAACTGCTTTATATACAAATTTGAGCTCTTTATCCTGCAATGTTTAATGTTTGAAAGAACTTTCTTTAGAAAAACGCCAAGTAAATTCGCCGGTTTTGTAAACAGTAACAGTATTCTCGTCAATAACAGCTTTCTACCTCTAATCTCGGTGATTGAACTCGGAAACAACGATAGTATGGCTCTATGTCCTGGCATTTCTAGTGTTCTTAGACATTTCTAATCATTTCGCAGCACTATTACTGTGTATTTAAAAGTTTTACCAGAAATAGACAGTTTTCCTACTGTTATATACACAAATCTTCATGTTTTAAACTGCTTTACTCAAAAATATCCCGCCATTTCAGAACTAATTCTAAATAGAAACAGTATTCTCTTTATTCAAAAGCTTTTCACAAAAAAGCTGAGCTCTCTAAAGAGTAACTCTTAATTTGTGAAAGAACTCTCTTCTGACAAAAACCAAGAAATTGAGCCGGAATTGGAAACATTATCAATATTCTCGTCCATTCACAGCTTTCTACCTCGATTCTCGGTAATTGTACACGGCCATAAAGATAATATGGGTTTAATTACTTATATTTCAGGTGTTTCCTACAGGTTCCTAATCATTTCCATGTACTGTCATTGTGTATTTGAAGAGTTTTACCAAAATGCGGCAGTTTACTTAGAATTATATACATGAATCATCAGGGTTTAAACTGTTTCATTCAAAACACTCCTGCCTATTCAGCCTCATTTGTAAAGAGGAACAGTATTCGCTTCATTTAATGGCTTTATATACAAATTCTGAGCTCTTTATCCAGCCATTTTTAATGTTTGAAAGAACTTTCTTTAGAAAAACGCCAAGTAAATTCGCCGGATTTGTAAACATTAACAGTATTCTCGTCAATAACAGCTTTCTACCTCTAATCTCGGTGATTGAACACGGCCACAACGATAGTATGGGTCTACGTACTGGCTTTTCTAGTGTTTCTTAGACATTTCTAATCATTTCGCAGCACTATTACTGTGCATTTAAAAGTTTTACCCGAAATAGACAGTTTTCCTACTGTTATATACACAAATCTTGATGTTTTAAACTGTTTCACTCAAAAATCTCCCGCCATTTCAGAACTAATTCTAAATAGAAACAGTATTCTCTTTATTTAAAAGCTTTTCACACATAAGCTGAGCTCTCTAAATAGAAACTCTTAATTTGTGAAAGAACTCTCTTCTGAAAAAAACCAAGAAATTGAGCCGGAATTGGAAACATTATCAATATTCTCGTCCATTCACAGCTTTCTACCTCGATTCTCGGTAATTGTACACGGCCATAAAGATAATATGGGTTTAATTACTTATATTTCAGGTGTTTCCTACAGGTTCCTAATCATTTCCATGTACTGTCATTGTGTATTTTAAGAGTTTTACCAAAATGCGCCAGTTTACTTAGAATTATATACATGAATCATCAGGGTTTAAACTGTTTCATTCAAAACACTCCTGCCTATTCAGCCTCATTTGTAAATAGGAACAGTATTCTCTTCATTTAACTGCTTTATATACAAATTTGAGCTCTTTATCCTGCAATGTTTAATGTTTGAAAGAACTTTCTTTAGAAAAACGCCAAGTAAATTCGCCGGTTTTGTAAACAGTAACAGTATTCTCGTCAATAACAGCTTTCTACCTCTAATCTCGGTGATTGAACACGGCCACAACGATAGTATGGCTCTATGTCCTGGCATTTCTAGTGTTCTTAGACATTTCTAATCATTTCGCAGCACTATTACTGTGTATTTAAAAGTTTTACCAGAAATAGACATTTTTCCTACTGTTATATACACACATCTTCATGTTTTAAACTGCTTTACTCAAAAATATCCCGCCATTTCAGAACTAATTCTAAATAGAAACAGTATTCTCTTTATTCAAAAGCTTTTCACACAAAAGCTGAGCTCTCTAAATAGTAACTCTTAATTTGTGAAAGAACTCTCTTCTGACAAAAACCAAGAAATTGAGCCTTAATTTTAAACATTATCAATATTCTCGTCCATTCACACCTTTCTACCTCGATTCTCGGTAATTGTACACGGCCATAAAGATAATATGGGTTTAATTACTTATATTTCAGGTGTTTCCTACAGGTTCCTAATCATTTCCATGTACTGTCATTGTGTATTTGAAGAGTTTTACCAAAATGCGGCAGTTTACTTAGAATTATACATGAATCATCAGGGTTTAAACTGTTTCATTCAAAACACTCCTGCCTATTCAGCCTCATTTGTAAATAGGAACAGTATTCTCTTCATTTAACGGCTTTATATACAAATTTGAGCTCTTTATCCTGCAATGTTTAATGTTTGAAAGAACTTTCTTTAGAAAAACGCCAAGTAAATTCGCCGGTTTTGTAAACAGTAACAGTATTCTCGTCAATAACAGCTTTCTACCTCTAATCTCGGTGATTGAACTCGGAAACAACGATAGTATGGCTCTATGTACTGGCATTTCTAGTGTTCTTAGACATTTCTAATCATTTCGCAGCACTATTACTGTGTATTTAAAAGTTTTACCAGAAATAGACAGTTTTCCTACTGTTATATACACAAATCTTCATGTTTTAAACTGCTTTACTCAAAAATATCCCGCCATTTCAGAACTAATTCTAAATAGAAACAGTATTCTCTTTATTCAAAAGCTTTTCACACAAAAGCTGAGCTCTCTAAAGAGTAACTCTTAATTTGTGAAAGAACTCTCTTCTGACAAAAACCAAGAAATTGAGCCGGAATTGGAAACATTATCAATATTCTCGTCCATTCACAGCTTTCTACCTCGATTCTCGGTAATTGTACACGGCCATAAAGATAATATGGGTTTAATTACTTATATTTCAGGTGTTTCCTACAGGTTCCTAATCATTTCCATGTACTGTCATTGTGTATTTGAAGAGTTTTACCAAAATGCGGCAGTTTACTTAGAATTATATACATGAATCATCAGGGTTTAAACTGTTTCATTCAAAACACTCCTGCCTATTCAGCCTCATTTGTAAAGAGGAACAGTATTCGCTTCATTTAATGGCTTTATATACAAATTCTGAGCTCTTTATCCAGCCATTTTTAATGTTTGAAAGAACTTTCTTTAGAAAAACGCCAAGTAAATTCGCCGGATTTGTAAACATTAACAGTATTCTCGTCAATAACAGCTTTCTACCTCTAATCTCGGTGATTGAACAGGGCCACAACGATAGTATGGCTCTACGTACTGGCTTTTCTAGTGTTTCTTAGACATTTCTAATCATTTCGCAGCACTATTACTGTGTATTTAAAAGTTTTACCCGAAATAGACAGTTTTCCTACTGTTATATACACAAATCTTGATGTTTTAAACTGTTTCACTCAAAAATCTCCCGCCATTTCAGAACTAATTCTAAATAGAAACAGTATTCTCTTTATTTAAAAGCTTTTCACACATAAGCTGAGCTCTCTAAATAGTAACTCTTAATTTGTGAAAGAACTCTCTTCTGAAAAAAACCAAGAAATTGAGCCGGAATTGGAAACATTATCAATATTCTCGTCCATTCACGGCTTTCTACCTCGATTCTCGGTAATTGTACACGGCCATAAAGATAATATGGGTTTAATTACTTATATTTCAGGTGTTTCCTACAGGTTCCTAATCATTTCCATGTACTGTCATTGTGTATTTGAAGAGTTTTACCAAAATGCGGCAGTTTACTTAGAATTATATACATGAATCATCAGGGTTTAAACTGTTTCATTCAAAACACTCCTGCCTATTCAGCCTCATTTGTAAATAGGAACAGTATTCTCTTCATTTAACTGCTTTATATACAAATTTGAGCTCTTTATCCTGCAATGTTTAATGTTTGAAAGAACTTTCTTTAGAAAAACGCCAAGTAAATTCGCCGGTTTTGTAAACAGTAACAGTATTCTCGTCAATAACAGCTTTCTACCTCTAATCTCGGTGATTGAACATGGCCACAACGATAGTATGGCTCTATGTCCTGGCATTTCTAGTGTTCTTAGACATTTCTAATCATTTCGCAGCACTATTACTGTGTATTTAAAAGTTTTACCAGAAATAGACATTTTTCCTACTGTTATATACACACATCTTCATGTTTTAAACTGCTTTACTCAAAAATATCCCGCCATTTCAGAACTAATTCTAAATAGAAACAGTATTCTCTTTATTCAAAAGCTTTTCACACAAAAGCTGAGCTCTCTAAATAGTAACTCTTAATTTGTGAAAGAACTCTCTTCTGACAAAAACCAAGAAATTGAGCCTTAATTTTAAACATTATCAATATTCTCGTCCATTCACAGCTTTCTACCTCGATTCTCGGTAATTGTACACGGCCATAAAGATAATATGGGTTTAATTACTTATATTTCAGGTGTTTCCTACAGGTTCCTAATCATTTCCATGTACTGTCATTGTGTATTTGAAGAGTTTTACCAAAATGCGGCAGTTTACTTAGAATTATATACATGAATCATCAGGGTTTAAACTGTTTCATTCAAAACACTCCTGCCTATTCAGCCTCATTTGTAAATAGGAACAGTATTCTCTTCATTTAACGGCTTTATATACAAATTTGAGCTCTTTATCCTGCAATGTTTAATGTTTGAAAGAACTTTCTTTAGAAAAACGCCAAGTAAATTCGCCGGTTTTGTAAACAGTAACAGTATTCTCGTCAATAACAGCTTTCTACCTCTAATCTCGGTGATTGAACTCGGAAACAACGATAGTATGGCTCTATGTACTGGCATTTCTAGTGTTCTTAGACATTTCTAATCATTTCGCAGCACTATTACTGTGTATTTAAAAGTTTTACCAGAAATAGACAGTTTTCCTACTGTTATATACACAAATCTTCATGTTTTAAACTGCTTTACTCAAAAATATCCCGCCATTTCAGAACTAATTCTAAATAGAAACAGTATTCTCTTTATTCAAAAGCTTTTCACACAAAAGCTGAGCTCTCTAAAGAGTAACTCTTAATTTGTGAAAGAACTCTCTTCTGACAAAAACCAAGAAATTGAGCCGGAATTGGAAACATTATCAATATTCTCGTCCATTCACAGCTTTCTACCTCGATTCTCGGTAATTGTACACGGCCATAAAGATAATATGGGTTTAATTACTTATATTTCAGGTGTTTCCTACAGGTTCCTAATCATTTCCATGTACTGTCATTGTGTATTTGAAGAGTTTTACCAAAATGCGGCAGTTTACTTAGAATTATATACATGAATCATCAGGGTTTAAACTGTTTCATTCAAAACACTCCTGCCTATTCAGCCTCATTTGTAAAGAGGAACAGTATTCGCTTCATTTAATGGCTTTATATACAAATTCTGAGCTCTTTATCCAGCCATTTTTAATGTTTGAAAGAACTTTCTTTAGAAAAACGCCAAGTAAATTCGCCGGATTTGTAAACATTAACAGTATTCTCGTCAATAACAGCTTTCTACCTCTAATCTCGGTGATTGAACAGGGCCACAACGATAGTATGGCTCTACGTACTGGCTTTTCTAGTGTTTCTTAGACATTTCTAATCATTTCGCAGCACTATTACTGTGTATTTAAAAGTTTTACCCGAAATAGACAGTTTTCCTACTGTTATATACACAAATCTTGATGTTTTAAACTGTTTCACTCAAAAATCTCCCGCCATTTCAGAACTAATTCTAAATAGAAACAGTATTCTCTTTATTTAAAAGCTTTTCACACATAAGCTGAGCTCTCTAAATAGTAACTCTTAATTTGTGAAAGAACTCTCTTCTGAAAAAAACCAAGAAATTGAGCCGGAATTGGAAACATTATCAATATTCTCGTCCATTCACAGCTTTCTACCTCGATTCTCGGTAATTGTACACGGCCATAAAGATAATATGGGTTTAATTACTTATATTTCAGGTGTTTCCTACAGGTTCCTAATCATTTCCATGTACTGTCATTGTGTATTTGAAGAGTTTTACCAAAATGCGGCAGTTTACTTAGAATTATATACATGAATCATCAGGGTTTAAACTGTTTCATTCAAAACACTCCTGCCTATTCAGCCTCATTTGTAAATAGGAACAGTATTCTCTTCATTTAACTGCTTTATATACAAATTTGAGCTCTTTATCCTGCAATGTTTAATGTTTGAAAGAACTTTCTTTAGAAAAACGCCAAGTAAATTCGCCGGTTTTGTAAACAGTAACAGTATTCTCGTCAATAACAGCTTTCTACCTCTAATCTCGGTGATTGAACACGGCCACAACGATAGTATGGCTCTATGTCCTGGCATTTCTAGTGTTCTTAGACATTTCTAATCATTTCGCAGCACTATTACTGTGTATTTAAAAGTTTTACCAGAAATAGACATTTTTCCTACTGTTATATACACAAATCTTCATGTTTTAAACTGCTTTACTCAAAAATATCCCGCCATTTCAGAACTAATTCTAAATAGAAACAGTATTCTCTTTATTCAAAAGCTTTTCACACAAAAGCTGAGCTCTCTAAATAGTAACTCTTAATTTGTGAAAGAACTCTCTTCTGACAAAAACCAAGAAATTGAGCCGGAATTGGAAACATTATCAATATTCTCGTCCATTCACAGCTTTCTACCTCGATTCCCGGTAATTGTACACGGCCATAAAGATAATATGGGTTTAATTACTTATATTTCAGGTGTTTCCTACAGGTTCCTAATCATTTCCATGTACTGTCATTGTGTATTTGAAGAGTTTTACCAAAATGCGGCAGTTTACTTAGAATTATATACATGAATCATCAGGGTTTAAACTGTTTCATTCAAAACACTCCTGCCTATTCAGCCTCATTTGTAAAGAGGACCAGTATTCGCTTCATTTAATGGCTTTATATACAAATTCTGAGCTCTTTATCCAGCCATTTTTAATGTTTGAAAGAACTTTCTTTAGAAAAACGCCAAGTAAATTCGCCGGATTTGTAAACATTAACAGTATTCTCGTCAATAACAGCTTTATACCTCTAATCTCGGTGATTGAACAGGGGCACAACGATAGTATGGCTCTACGTACTGGCTTTTCTAGTGTTTCTTAGACATTTCTAATCATTTCGCAGCACTATTACTGTGTATTTAAAAGTTTTACCCGAAATAGACAGTTTTCCTACTGTTATATACACAAATCTTGATGTTTTAAACTGTTTCACTCAAAAATCTCCCGCCATTTCAGAACTAATTCTAAATAGAAACAGTATTCTCTTTATTTAAAAGCTTTTCACACATAAGCTGAGCTCTCTAAATAGTAACTCTTAATTTGTGAAAGAACTCTCTTCTGAAAAAAACCAAGAAATTGAGCCGGAATTGGAAACATTATCAATATTCTCGTCCATTCACAGCTTTCTACCTCGATTCTCGGTAATTGTACACGGCCATAAAGATAATATGGGTTTAATTACTTATATTTCAGGTGTTTCCTACAGGTTCCTAATCATTTCCATGTACTGTCATTGTGTATTTGAAGAGTTTTACCAAAATGCGGCAGTTTACTTAGAATTATATACATGAATCATCAGGGTTTAAACTGTTTCATTCAAAACACTCCTGCCTATTCAGCCTCATTTGTAAATAGGAACAGTATTCTCTTCATTTAACTGCTTTATATACAAATTTGAGCTCTTTATCCTGCAATGTTTAATGTTTGAAAGAACTTTCTTTAGAAAAACGCCAAGTAAATTCGCCGGATTTGTAAACAGTAACAGTATTCTCGTCAATAACAGCTTTCTACCTCTAATCTCGGTGATTGAACACGGCCACAACGATAGTATGGCTCTATGTCCTGGCATTTCTAGTGTTCTTAGACATTTCTAATCATTTCGCAGCACTATTACTGTGTATTTAAAAGTTTTACCAGAAATAGACATTTTTCCTACTGTTATATACACAAATCTTCATGTTTTAAACTGCTTTACTCAAAAATATCCCGCCATTTCAGAACTAATTCTAAATAGAAACAGTATTCTCTTTATTCAAAAGCTTTTCACACAAAAGCTGAGCTCTCTAAATAGTAACTCTTAATTTGTGAAAGAACTCTCTTCTGACAAAAACCAAGAAATTGAGCCGGAATTGGAAACATTATAAATATTCTCGTCCATTCACAGCTTTCTACCTCGATTCTCGGTAATTGTACACGGCCATAAAGATAATATGGGTTTAATTACTTATATTTCAGGTGTTTCCTACAGGTTCCTAATCATTTCCATGTACTGTCATTGTGTATTTGAAGAGTTTTACCAAAATGCGGCAGTTTACTTAGAATTATATACATGAATCATCAGGGTTTAAACTGTTTCATTCAAAACACTCCTGCCTATTCAGCCTCATTTGTAAAGAGGACCAGTATTCGCTTCATTTAATGGCTTTATATACAAATTCTGAGCTCTTTATCCAGCCATTTTTAATGTTTGAAAGAACTTTCTTTAGAAAAACGCCAAGTAAATTCGCCGGATTTGTAAACATTAACAGTATTCTCGTCGATAACAGCTTTATACCTCTAATCTCGGTGATTGAACAGGGGCACAACGATAGTATGGCTCTACGTACTGGCTTTTCTAGTGTTTCTTAGACATTTCTAATCATTTCGCAGCACTATTACTGTGTATTTAAAAGTTTTACCCGAAATAGACAGTTTTCCTACTGTTATATACACAAATCTTGATGTTTTAAACTGTTTCACTCAAAAATCTCCCGCCATTTCAGAACTAATTCTAAATAGAAACAGTATTCTCTTTATTTAAAAGCTTTTCACACATAAGCTGAGCTCTCTAAATAGTAACTCTTAATTTGTGAAAGAACTCTCTTCTGAAAAAAACCAAGAAATTGAGCCGGAATTGGAAACATTATCAATATTCTCGTCCATTCACAGCTTTCTACCTCGATTCTCGGTAATTGTACACGGCCATAAAGATAATATGGGTTTAATTACTTATATTTCAGGTGTTTCCTACAGGTTCCTAATCATTTCCATGTACTGTCATTGTGTATTTGAAGAGTTTTACCAAAATGCGGCAGTTTACTTAGAATTATATACATGAATCATCAGGGTTTAAACTGTTTCATTCAAAACACTCCTGCCTATTCAGCCTCATTTGTAAATAGGAACAGTATTCTCTTCATTTAACTGCTTTATATACAAATTTGAGCTCTTTATCCTGCAATGTTTAATGTTTGAAAGAACTTTCTTTAGAAAAACGCCAAGTAAATTCGCCGGATTTGTAAACAGTAACAGTATTCTCGTCAATAACAGCTTTCTACCTCTAATCTCGGTGATTGAACACGGCCACAACGATAGTATGGCTCTATGTCCTGGCATTTCTAGTGTTCTTAGACATTTCTAATCATTTCGCAGCACTATTACTGTGTATTTAAAAGTTTTACCAGAAATAGACATTTTTCCTACTGTTATATACACAAATCTTCATGTTTTAAACTGCTTTACTCAAAAATATCCCGCCATTTCAGAACTAATTCTAAATAGAAACAGTATTCTCTTTATTCAAAAGCTTTTCACACAAAAGCTGAGCTCTCTAAATAGTAACTCTTAATTTGTGAAAGAACTCTCTTCTGACAAAAACCAAGAAATTGAGCCGGAATTGGAAACATTATAAATATTCTCGTCCATTCACAGCTTTCTACCTCGATTCTCGGTAATTGTACACGGCCATAAAGATAATATGGGTTTAATTACTTATATTTCAGGTGTTTCCTACAGGTTCCTAATCATTTCCATGTACTGTCATTGTGTATTTGAAGAGTTTTACCAAAATGCGGCAGTTTACTTAGAATTATATACATGAATCATCAGGGTTTAAACTGTTTCATTCAAAACACTCCTGCCTATTCAGCCTCATTTGTAAAGAGGACCAGTATTCGCTTCATTTAATGGCTTTATATACAAATTCTGAGCTCTTTATCCAGCCATTTTTAATGTTTGAAAGAACTTTCTTTAGAAAAACGCCAAGTAAATTCGCCGGATTTGTAAACATTAACAGTATTCTCGTCAATAACAGCTTTATACCTCTAATCTCGGTGATTGAACAGGGGCACAACGATAGTATGGCTCTACGTACTGGCTTTTCTAGTGTTTCTTAGACATCTCTAATCATTTCGCAGCACTATTACTGTGTATTTAAAAGTTTTACCCGAAATAGACAGTTTTCCTACTGTTATATACACAAATCTTGATGTTTTAAACTGTTTCACTCAAAAATCTCCCGCCATTTCAGAACTAATTCTAAATAGAAACAGTATTCTCTTTATTTAAAAGCTTTTCACACATAAGCTGAGCTCTCTAAATAGTAACTCTTAATTTGTGAAAGAACTCTCTTCTGAAAAAAACCAAGAAATTGAGCCGGAATTGGAAACATTATCAATATTCTCGTCCATTCACAGCTTTCTACCTCGATTCTCGGTAATTGTACACGGCCATAAAGATAATATGGGTTTAATTACTTATATTTCAGGTGTTTCCTACAGGTTCCTAATCATTTCCATGTACTGTCATTGTGTATTTGAAGAGTTTTACCAAAATGCGGCAGTTTACTTAGAATTATATACATGAATCATCAGGGTTTAAACTGTTTCATTCAAAACACTCCTGCCTATTCAGCCTCATTTGTAAATAGGAACAGTATTCTCTTCATTTAACTGCTTTATATACAAATTTGAGCTCTTTATCCTGCAATGTTTAATGTTTGAAAGAACTTTCTTTAGAAAATCGCCAAGTAAATTCGCCGGTTTTGTAAACAGTAACAGTATTCTCGTCAATAACAGCTTTCTACCTCTAATCTCGGTGATTGAACACGGCCACAACGATAGTATGGCTCTATGTCCTGGCATTTCTAGTGTTCTTAGACATTTCTAATCATTTCGCAGCACTATTACTGTGTATTTAAAAGTTTTACCAGAAATAGACATTTTTCCTACTGTTATATACACAAATCTTCATGTTTTAAACTGCTTTACTCAAAAATATCCCGCCATTTCAGAACTAATTCTAAATAGAAACAGTATTCTCTTTATTCAAAAGCTTTTCACACAAAAGCTGAGCTCTCTAAATAGTAACTCTTAATTTGTGAAAGAACTCTCTTCTGACAAAAACCAAGAAATTGAGCCTTAATTGTAAACATTATCAATATTCTCGTCCATTCACAGCTTTCTACCTCGATTCTCGGTAATTGTACACGGCCATAAAGATAATATGGGTTTAATTACTTATATTTCAGGTGTTTCCTACAGGTTCCTAATCATTTCCATGTACTGTCATTGTGTATTTGAAGAGTTTTACCAAAATGCGGCAGTTTACTTAGAATTATATACATGAATCATCAGGGTTTTAAACTGTTTCATTCAAAACACTCCTGCCTATTCAGCCTCATTTGTAAATAGGAACAGTATTCTCTTCATTTAACGGCTTTATATACAAATTTGAGCTCTTTATCCTGCAATGTTTAATGTTTGAAAGAACTTTCTTTAGAAAAACGCCAAGTAAATTCGCCGGTTTTGTAAACAGTAACAGTATTCTCGTCAATAACAGCTTTCTACCTCTAATCTCGGTGATTGAACTCGGAAACAACGATAGTATGGCTCTATGTCCTGGCATTTCTAGTGTTCTTAGACATTTCTAATCATTTCGCAGCACTATTACTGTGTATTTAAAAGTTTTACCAGAAATAGACAGTTTTCCTACTGTTATATACACAAATCTTCATGTTTTAAACTGCTTTACTCAAAAATATCCCGCCATTTCAGAACTAATTCTAAATAGAAACAGTATTCTCTTTTTCAAAAGCTTTTCACACAAAAGCTGAGCTCTCTAAAGAGTAACTCTTAATTTGTGAAAGAACTCTCTTCTGACAAAAACCAAGAAATTGAGCCGGAATTGGAAACATTATCAATATTCTCGTCCATTCACAGCTTTCTACCTCGATTCTCGGTAATTGTACACGGCCATAAAGATAATATGGGTTTAATTACTTATATTTCAGGTGTTTCCTACAGGTTCCTAATCATTTCCATGTACTGTCATTGTGTATTTGAAGAGTTTTACCAAAATGCGGCAGTTTACTTAGAATTATATACATGAATCATCAGGGTTTAAACTGTTTCATTCAAAACACTCCTGCCTATTCAGCCTCATTTGTAAAGAGGAACAGTATTCGCTTCATTTAATGGCTTTATATACAAATTCTGAGCTCTTTATCCAGCCATTTTTAATGTTTGAAAGAACTTTCTTTAGAAAAACGCCAAGTAAATTCGCCGGATTTGTAAACATTAACAGTATTCTCGTCAATAACAGCTTTCTACCTCTAATCTCGGTGATTGAACAGGGCCACAACGATAGTATGGCTCTACGTACTGGCTTTTCTAGTGTTTCTTAGACATTTCTAATCATTTCGCAGCACTATTACTGTGTATTTAAAAGTTTTACCCGAAATAGACAGTTTTCCTACTGTTATATACACAAATCTTGATGTTTTAAACTGTTTCACTCAAAAATCTCCCGCCATTTCAGAACTAATTCTAAATAGAAACAGTATTCTCTTTATTTAAAAGCTTTTCACACATAAGCTGAGCTCTCTAAATAGTAACTCTTAATTTGTGAAAGAACTCTCTTCTGAAAAAAACCAAGAAATTGAGCCGGAATTGGAAACATTATCAATATTCTCGTCCATTCACAGCTTTCTACCTCGATTCTCGGTAATTGTACACGGCCATAAAGATAATATGGGTTTAATTACTTATATTTCAGGTGTTTCCTACAGGTTCCTAATCATTTCCATGTACTGTCATTGTGTATTTTAAGAGTTTTACCAAAATGCGGCAGTTTACTTAGAATTATATACATGAATCATCAGGGTTTAAACTGTTTCATTCAAAACACTCCTGCCTATTCAGCCTCATTTGTAAATAGGAACAGTATTCTCTTCATTTAACTGCTTTATATACAAATTTGAGCTCTTTATCCTGCAATGTTTAATGTTTGAAAGAACTTTCTTTAGAAAAACGCCAAGTAAATTCGCCGGTTTTGTAAACAGTAACAGTATTCTCGTCAATAACAGCTTTCTACCTCTAATCTCGGTGATTGAACACGGCCACAACGATAGTATGGCTCTATGTCCTGGCATTTCTAGTGTTCTTAGACATTTCTAATCATTTCGCAGCACTATTACTGTGTATTTAAAAGTTTTACCAGAAATAGACATTTTTCCTACAGTTATATACACAAATCTTCATGTTTTAAACTGCTTTACTCAAAAATATCCCGCCATTTCAGAACTAATTCTAAATAGAAACAGTATTCTCTTTATTCAAAAGCTTTTCACACAAAAGCTGAGCTCTCTAAATAGTAACTCTTAATTTGTGAAAGAACTCTCTTCTGAGAAAAACCAAGAAATTGAGCCTTAATTGTAAACATTATCAATATTCTCGTCCATTCACAGCTTTCTACCTCGATTCTCGGTAATTGTACACGGCCATAAAGATAATATGGGTTTAATTACTTATATTTCAGGTGTTTCCTACAGGTTCCTAATCATTTCCATGTACTGTCATTGTGTATTTGAAGAGTTTTACCAAAATGCGGCAGTTTACTTAGAATTATATACATGAATCATCAGGGTTTAAACTGTTTCATTCAAAACACTCCTGCCTATTCAGCCTCATTTGTAAATAGGAACAGTATTCTCTTCATTTAACGGCTTTATATACAAATTTGAGCTCTTTATCCTGCAATGTTTAATGTTTGAAAGAACTTTCTTTAGAAAAACGCCAAGTAAATTCGCCGGTTTTGTAAACAGTAACAGCATTCTCGTCAATAACAGCTTTCTACCTCTAATCTCGGTGATTGAACTCGGAAACAACGATAGTATGGCTCTATGTACTGGCATTTCTAGTGTTCTTAGACATTTCTAATCATTTCGCAGCACTATTACTGTGTATTTAAAAGTTTTACCAGAAATAGACAGTTTTCCTACTGTTATATACACAAATCTTCATGTTTTAAACTGCTTTACTCAAAAATATCCCGCCATTTCAGAACTAATTCTAAATAGAAACAGTATTCTCTTTATTCAAAAGCTTTTCACACAAAAGCTGAGCTCTCTAAAGAGTAACTCTTAATTTGTGAAAGAACTCTCTTCTGACAAAAACCAAGAAATTGAGCCGGAATTGGAAACATTATCAATATTCTCGTCCATTCACAGCTTTCTACCTCGATTCTCGGTAATTGTACACGGCCATAAAGATAATATGGGTTTAATTACTTATATTTCAGGTGTTTCCTACAGGTTCCTAATCATTTCCATGTACTGTCATTGTGTATTTGAAGAGTTTTACCAAAATGCGGCAGTTTACTTAGAATTATATACATGAATCATCAGGGTTTAAACTGTTTCATTCAAAACACTCCTGCCTATTCAGCCTCATTTGTAAAGAGGACCAGTATTCGCTTCATTTAATGGCTTTATATACAAATTCTGAGCTCTTTATCCAGCCATTTTTAATGTTTGAAAGAACTTTCTTTAGAAAAACGCCAAGTAAATTCGCCGGTTTTGTAAACAGTAACAGTATTCTCGTCAATAACAGCTTTCTACCTCTAATCTCGGTGATTGAACACGGCCACAACGATAGTATGGCTCTATGTCCTGGCATTTCTAGTGTTCTTAGACATTTCTAATCATTTCGCAGCACTATTACTGTGTATTTAAAAGTTTTACCAGAAATAGACATTTTTCCTACTGTTATATACACAAATCTTCATGTTTTAAACTGCTTTACTCAAAAATATCCCGCCATTTCAGAACTAATTCTAAATAGAAACAGTATTCTCTTTATTCAAAAGCTTTTCACACAAAAGCTGAGCTCTCTAAATAGTAACTCTTAATTTGTGAAAGAACTCTCTTCTGACAAAAACCAAGAAATTGAGCCTTAATTGTAAACATTATCAATATTCTCGTCCATTCACAGCTTTCTACCTCGATTCTCGGTAATTGTACACGGCCATAAAGATAATATGGGTTTAATTACTTATATTTCAGGTGTTTCCTACAGGTTCCTAATCATTTCCATGTACTGTCATTGTGTATTTGAAGAGTTTTACCAAAATGCGGCAGTTTACTTAGAATTATATACATGAATCATCAGGGTTTAAACTGTTTCATTCAAAACACTCCTGCCTATTCAGCCTCATTTGTAAATAGGAACAGTATTCTCTTCATTTAACTGCTTTATATACAAATTTGAGCTCTTTATCCTGCAATGTTTAATGTTTGAAAGAACTTTCTTTAGAAAAACGCCAAGTAAATTCGCCGGATTTGTAAACAGTAACAGTATTCTCGTCAATAACAGCTTTCTACCTCTAATCTCGGTGATTGAACACGGCCACAACGATAGTATGGCTCTATGTCCTGGCATTTCTAGTGTTCTTAGACATTTCTAATCATTTCGCAGCACTATTACTGTGTATTTAAAAGTTTTACCAGAAATAGACATTTTTCCTACTGTTATATACACAAATCTTCATGTTTTAAACTGCTTTACTCAAAAATATCCCGCCATTTCAGAACTAATTCTAAATAGAAACAGTATTCTCTTTATTCAAAAGCTTTTCACACAAAAGCTGAGCTCTCTAAATAGTAACTCTTAATTTGTGAAAGAACTCTCTTCTGACAAAAACCAAGAAATTGAGCCGGAATTGGAAACATTATAAATATTCTCGTCCATTCACAGCTTTCTACCTCGATTCTCGGTAATTGTACACGGCCATAAAGATAATATGGGTTTAATTACTTATATTTCAGGTGTTTCCTACAGGTTCCTAATCATTTCCATGTACTGTCATTGTGTATTTGAAGAGTTTTACGAAAATGCGGCAGTTTACTTAGAATTATATACATGAATCATCAGGGTTTAAACTGTTTCATTCAAAACACTCCTGCCTATTCAGCCTCATTTGTAAAGAGGACCAGTATTCGCTTCATTTAATGGCTTTATATACAAATTCTGAGCTCTTTATCCAGCCATTTTTAATGTTTGAAAGAACTTTCTTTAGAAAAAACGCCAAGTAAATTCGCCGGATTTGTAAACATTAACAGTATTCTCGTCAATAACAGCTTTATACCTCTAATCTCGGTGATTGAACAGGGGCACAACGATAGTATGGCTCTACGTACTGGCTTTTCTAGTGTTTCTTAGACATTTCTAATCATTTCGCAGCACTATTACTGTGTATTTAAAAGTTTTACCCGAAATAGACAGTTTTCCTACTGTTATATACACAAATCTTGATGTTTTAAACTGTTTCACTCAAAAATCTCCCGCCATTTCAGAACTAATTCTAAATAGAAACAGTATTCTCTTTATTTAAAAGCTTTTCACACATAAGCTGAGCTCTCTAAATAGTAACTCTTAATTTGTGAAAGAACTCTCTTCTGAAAAAAACCAAGAAATTGAGCCGGAATTGGAAACATTATCAATATTCTCGTCCATTCACAGCTTTCTACCTCGATTCTCGGTAATTGTACACGGCCATAAAGATAATATGGGTTTAATTACTTATATTTCAGGTGTTTCCTACAGGTTCCTAATCATTTCCATGTACTGTCATTGTGTATTTGAAGAGTTTTACCAAAATGCGGCAGTTTACTTAGAATTATATACATGAATCATCAGGGTTTAAACTGTTTCATTCAAAACACTCCTGCCTATTCAGCCTCATTTGTAAATAGGAACAGTATTCTCTTCATTTAACTGCTTTATATACAAATTTGAGCTCTTTATCCTGCAATGTTTAATGTTTGAAAGAACTTTCTTTAGAAAATCGCCAAGTAAATTCGCCGGTTTTGTAAACAGTAACAGTATTCTCGTCAATAACAGCTTTCTACCTCTAATCTCGGTGATTGAACACGGCCACAACGATAGTATGGCTCTATGTCCTGGCATTTCTAGTGTTCTTAGACATTTCTAATCATTTCGCAGCACTATTACTGTGTATTTAAAAGTTTTACCAGAAATAGACATTTTTCCTACTGTTATATACACAAATCTTCATGTTTTAAACTGCTTTACTCAAAAATATCCCGCCATTTCAGAACTAATTCTAAATAGAAACAGTATTCTCTTTATTCAAAAGCTTTTCACACAAAAGCTGAGCTCTCTAAATAGTAACTCTTAATTTGTGAAAGAACTCTCTTCTGACAAAAACCAAGAAATTGAGCCTTAATTGTAAACATTATCAATATTCTCGTCCATTCACAGCTTTCTACCTCGATTCTCGGTAATTGTACACGGCCATAAAGATAATATGGGTTTAATTACTTATATTTCAGGTGTTTCCTACAGGTTCCTAATCATTTCCATGTACTGTCATTGTGTATTTGAAGAGTTTTACCAAAATGCGGCAGTTTACTTAGAATTATATACATGAATCATCAGGGTTTAAACTGTTTCATTCAAAACACTCCTGCCTATTCAGCCTCATTTGTAAATAGGAACAGTATTCTCTTCATTTAACGGCTTTATATACAAATTTGAGCTCTTTATCCTGCAATGTTTAATGTTTGAAAGAACTTTCTTTAGAAAAACGCCAAGTAAATTCGCCGGTTTTGTAAACAGTAACAGTATTCTCGTCAATAACAGCTTTCTACCTCTAATCTCGGTGATTGAACTCGGAAACAACGATAGTATGGCTCTATGTCCTGGCATTTCTAGTGTTCTTAGACATTTCTAATCATTTCGCAGCACTATTACTGTGTATTTAAAAGTTTTACCAGAAATAGACAGTTTTCCTACTGTTATATACACAAATCTTCATGTTTTAAACTGCTTTACTCAAAAATATCCCGCCATTTCAGAACTAATTCTAAATAGAAACAGTATTCTCTTTTTCAAAAGCTTTTCACACAAAAGCTGAGCTCTCTAAAGAGTAACTCTTAATTTGTGAAAGAACTCTCTTCTGACAAAAACCAAGAAATTGAGCCGGAATTGGAAACATTATCAATATTCTCGTCCATTCACAGCTTTCTACCTCGATTCTCGGTAATTGTACACGGCCATAAAGATAATATGGCTTTTATTACTTATATTTCAGGTGTTTCCTACAGGTTCCTAATCATTTCCATGTACTGTCATTGTGTATTTGAAGAGTTTTACCAAAATGCGGCAGTTTACTTAGAATTATATACATGAATCATCAGGGTTTAAACTGTTTCATTCAAAACACTCCTGCCTATTCAGCCTCATTTGTAAAGAGGACCAGTATTCGCTTCATTTAATGGCTTTATATACAAATTCTGAGCTCTTTATCCAGCCATTTTTAATGTTTGAAAGAACTTTCTTTAGAAAAACGCCAAGTAAATTCGCCGGATTTGTAAACATTAACAGTATTCTCGTCAATAACAGCTTTATACCTCTAATCTCGGTGATTGAACAGGGGCACAACGATAGTATGGCTCTACGTACTGGCTTTTCTAGTGTTTCTTAGACATTTCTAATCATTTCGCAGCACTATTACTGTGTATTTAAAAGTTTTACCCGAAATAGACAGTTTTCCTACTGTTATATACACAAATCTTGATGTTTTAAACTGTTTCACTCAAAAATCTCCCGCCATTTCAGAACTAATTCTAAATAGAAACAGTATTCTCTTTATTTAAAAGCTTTTCACACATAAGCTGAGCTCTCTAAATAGTAACTCTTAATTTGTGAAAGAACTCTCTTCTGACAAAAACCAAGAAATTGAGCCTTAATTGTAAACATTATCAATATTCTCGTCCATTCACAGCTTTCTACCTCGATTCTCGGTAATTGTACACGGCCATAAAGATAATATGGGTTTAATTACTTATATTTCAGGTGTTTCCTACAGGTTCCTAATCATTTCCATGTACTGTCATTGTGTATTTGAAGAGTTTTACCAAAATGCGGCAGTTTACTTAGAATTATATACATGAATCATCAGGGTTTAAACTGTTTCATTCAAAACACTCCTGCCTATTCAGCCTCATTTGTAAATAGGAACAGTATTCTCTTCATTTAACGGCTTTATATACAAATTTGAGCTCTTTATCCTGCAATGTTTAATGTTTGAAAGAACTTTCTTTAGAAAAACGCCAAGTAAATTCGCCGGTTTTGTAAACAGTAACAGTATTCTCGTCAATAACAGCTTTCTACCTCTAATCTCGGTGATTGAACTCGGAAACAACGATAGTATGGCTCTATGTCCTGGCATTTCTAGTGTTCTTAGACATTTCTAATCATTTCGCAGCACTATTACTGTGTATTTAAAAGTTTTACCAGAAATAGACAGTTTTCCTACTGTTATATACACAAATCTTGATGTTTTAAACTGTTTCACTCAAAAATCTCCCGCCATTTCAGAACTAATTCTAAATAGAAACAGTATTCTCTTTATTTAAAAGCTTTTCACACATAAGGTGAGCTCTCTAAATAGTAACTCTTAATTTGTGAAAGAACTCTCTTCTGACAAAAACCAAGAAATTGAGCCTTAATTGTAAACATTATCAATATTCTCGTCCATTCACAGCTTTCTACCTCGATTCTCGGTAATTGTACACGGCCATAAAGATAATATGGGTTTAATTACTTATATTTCAGGTGTTTCCTACAGGTTCCTAATCATTTCCATGTACTGTCATTGTGTATTTGAAGAGTTTTACCAAAATGCGGCAGTTTACTTAGAATTATATACATGAATCATCAGGGTTTAAACTGTTTCATTCAAAACACTCCTGCCTATTCAGCCTCATTTGTAAATAGGAACAGTATTCTCTTCATTTAACGGCTTTATATACAAATTTGAGCTCTTTATCCTGCAATGTTTAATGTTTGAAAGAACTTTCTTTAGAAAAACGCCAAGTAAATTCGCCGGTTTTGTAAACAGTAACAGTATTCTCGTCAATAACAGCTTTCTACCTCTAATCTCGGTGATTGAACTCGGAAACAACGATAGTATGGCTCTATGTCCTGGCATTTCTAGTGTTCTTAGACATTTCTAATCATTTCGCAGCACTATTACTGTGTATTTAAAAGTTTTACCAGAAATAGACAGTTTTCCTACTGTTATATACACAAATCTTCATGTTTTAAACTGCTTTACTCAAAAATATCCCGCCATTTCAGAACTAATTCTAAATAGAAACAGTATTCTCTTTTTCAAAAGCTTTTCACACAAAAGCTGAGCTCTCTAAAGAGTAACTCTTAATTTGTGAAAGAACTCTCTTCTGACAAAAACCAAGAAATTGAGCCGGAATTGGAAACATTATCAATATTCTCGTCCATTCACAGCTTTCTACCTCGATTCTCGGTAATTGTACACGGCCATAAAGATAATATGGGTTTAATTACTTATATTTCAGGTGTTTCCTACAGGTTCCTAATCATTTCCATGTACTGTCATTGTGTATTTGAAGAGTTTTACCAAAATGCGGCAGTTTACTTAGAATTATATACATGAATCATCAGGGTTTAAACTGTTTCATTCAAAACACTCCTGCCTATTCAGCCTCATTTGTAAAGAGGAACAGTATTCGCTTCATTTAATGGCTTTATATACAAATTCTGAGCTCTTTATCCAGCCATTTTTAATGTTTGAAAGAACTTTCTTTAGAAAAACGCCAAGTAAATTCGCCGGATTTGTAAACATTAACAGTATTCTCGTCAATAACAGCTTTCTACCTCTAATCTCGGTGATTGAACAGGGCCACAACGATAGTATGGCTCTACGTACTGGCTTTTCTAGTGTTTCTTAGACATTTCTAATCATTTCGCAGCACTATTACTGTGTATTTAAAAGTTTTACCCGAAATAGACAGTTTTCCTACTGTTATATACACAAATCTTGATGTTTTAAACTGTTTCACTCAAAAATCTCCCGCCATTTCAGAACTAATTCTAAATAGAAACAGTATTCTCTTTATTTAAAAGCTTTTCACACATAAGCTGAGCTCTCTAAATAGTAACTCTTAATTTGTGAAAGAACTCTCTTCTGAAAAAAACCAAGAAATTGAGCCGGAATTGGAAACATTATCAATATTCTCGTCCATTCACAGCTTTCTACCTCGATTCTCGGTAATTGTACACGGCCATAAAGATAATATGCGTTTAATTACTTATATTTCAGGTGTTTCCTACAGGTTCCTAATCATTTCCATGTACTGTCATTGTGTATTTTAAGAGTTTTACCAAAATGCGGCAGTTTACTTAGAATTATATACATGAATCATCAGGGTTTAAACTGTTTCATTCAAAACACTCCTGCCTATTCAGCCTCATTTGTAAATAGGAACAGTATTCTCTTCATTTAACTGCTTTATATACAAATTTGAGCTCTTTATCCTGCAATGTTTAATGTTTGAAAGAACTTTCTTTAGAAAAACGCCAAGTAAATTCGCCGGTTTTGTAAACAGTAACAGTATTCTCGTCAATAACAGCTTTCTACCTCTAATCTCGGTGATTGAACACGGCCACAACGATAGTATAGCTCTATGTCCTGGCATTTCTAGTGTTCTTAGACATTTCTAATCATTTCGCAGCACTATTACTGTGTATTTAAAAGTTTTACCAGAAATAGACATTTTTCCTACAGTTATATACACAAATCTTCATGTTTTAAACTGCTTTACTCAAAAATATCCCGCCATTTCAGAACTAATTCTAAATAGAAACAGTATTCTCTTTATTCAAAAGCTTTTCACACAAAAGCTGAGCTCTCTAAATAGTAACTCTTAATTTGTGAAAGAACTCTCTTCTGACAAAAACCAAGAAATTGAGCCTTAATTGTAAACATTATCAATATTCTCGTCCATTCACAGCTTTCTACCTCGATTCTCGGTAATTGTACACGGCCATAAAGATAATATGGGTTTAATTACTTATATTTCAGGTGTTTCCTACAGGTTCCTAATCATTTCCATGTACTGTCATTGTGTATTTGAAGAGTTTTACCAAAATGCGGCAGTTTACTTAGAATTATATACATGAATCATCAGGGTTTAAACTGTTTCATTCAAAACACTCCTGCCTATTCAGCCTCATTTGTAAATAGGAACAGTATTCTCTTCATTTAACGGCTTTATATACAAATTTGAGCTCTTTATCCTGCAATGTTTAATGTTTGAAAGAACTTTCTTTAGAAAAACGCCAAGTAAATTCGCCGGTTTTGTAAACAGTAACAGCATTCTCGTCAATAACAGCTTTCTACCTCTAATCTCGGTGATTGAACTCGGAAACAACGATAGTATGGCTCTATGTACTGGCATTTCTAGTGTTCTTAGACATTTCTAATCATTTCGCAGCACTATTACTGTGTATTTAAAAGTTTTACCAGAAATAGACAGTTTTCCTACTGTTATATACACAAATCTTCATGTTTTAAACTGCTTTACTCAAAAATATCCCGCCATTTCAGAACTAATTCTAAATAGAAACAGTATTCTCTTTATTCAAAAGCTTTTCACACAAAAGCTGAGCTCTCTAAAGAGTAACTCTTAATTTGTGAAAGAACTCTCTTCTGACAAAAACCAAGAAATTGAGCCGGAATTGGAAACATTATCAATATTCTCGTCCATTCACAGCTTTCTACCTCGATTCTCGGTAATTGTACACGGCCATAAAGATAATATGGGTTTAATTACTTATATTTCAGGTGTTTCCTACAGGTTCCTAATCATTTCCATGTACTGTCATTGTGTATTTGAAGAGTTTTACCAAAATGCGGCAGTTTACTTAGAATTATATACATGAATCATCAGGGTTTAAACTGTTTCATTCAAAACACTCCTGCCTATTCAGCCTCATTTGTAAAGAGGACCAGTATTCGCTTCATTTAATGGCTTTATATACAAATTCTGAGCTCTTTATCCAGCCATTTTTAATGTTTGAAAGAACTTTCTTTAGAAAAACGCCAAGTAAATTCGCCGGTTTTGTAAACAGTAACAGTATTCTCGTCAATAACAGCTTTCTACCTCTAATCTCGGTGATTGAACACGGCCACAACGATAGTATGGCTCTATGTCCTGGCATTTCTAGTGTTCTTAGACATTTCTAATCATTTCGCAGCACTATTACTGTGTATTTAAAAGTTTTACCAGAAATAGACATTTTTCCTACTGTTATATACACAAATCTTCATGTTTTAAACTGCTTTACTCAAAAATATCCCGCCATTTCAGAACTAATTCTAAATAGAAACAGTATTCTCTTTATTCAAAAGCTTTTCACACAAAAGCTGAGCTCTCTAAATAGTAACTCTTAATTTGTGAAAGAACTCTCTTCTGACAAAAACCAAGAAATTGAGCCTTAATTGTAAACATTATCAATATTCTCGTCCATTCACAGCTTTCTACCTCGATTCTCGGTAATTGTACACGGCCATAAAGATAATATGGGTTTAATTACTTATATTTCAGGTGTTTCCTACAGGTTCCTAATCATTTCCATGTACTGTCATTGTGTATTTGAAGAGTTTTACCAAAATGCGGCAGTTTACTTAGAATTATATACATGAATCATCAGGGTTTAAACTGTTTCATTCAAAACACTCCTGCCTATTCAGCCTCATTTGTAAATAGGAACAGTATTCTCTTCATTTAACGGCTTTATATACAAATTTGAGCTCTTTATCCTGCAATGTTTAATGTTTGAAAGAACTTTCTTTAGAAAAACGCCAAGTAAATTCGCCGGTTTTGTAAACAGTAACAGTATTCTCGTCAATAACAGCTTTCTACCTCTAATCTCGGTGATTGAACTCGGAAACAACGATAGTATGGCTCTATGTCCTGGCATTTCTAGTGTTCTTAGACATTTCTAATCATTTCGCAGCACTATTACTGTGTATTTAAAAGTTTTACCAGAAATAGACAGTTTTCCTACTGTTATATACACAAATCTTCATGTTTTAAACTGCTTTACTCAAAAATATCCCGCCATTTCAGAACTAATTCTAAATAGAAACAGTATTCTCTTTTTCAAAAGCTTTTCACACAAAAGCTGAGCTCTCTAAAGAGTAACTCTTAATTTGTGAAAGAACTCTCTTCTGACAAAAACCAAGAAATTGAGCCGGAATTGGAAACATTATCAATATTCTCGTCCATTCACAGCTTTCTACCTCGATTCTCGGTAATTGTACACGGCCATAAAGATAATATGGGTTTAATTACTTATATTTCAGGTGTTTCCTACAGGTTCCTAATCATTTCCATGTACTGTCATTGTGTATTTGAAGAGTTTTACCAAAATGCGGCAGTTTACTTAGAATTATATACATGAATCATCAGGGTTTAAACTGTTTCATTCAAAACACTCCTGCCTATTCAGCCTCATTTGTAAAGAGGACCAGTATTCGCTTCATTTAATGGCTTTATATACAAATTCTGAGCTCTTTATCCAGCCATTTTTAATGTTTGAAAGAACTTTCTTTAGAAAAACGCCAAGTAAATTCGCCGGATTTGTAAACATTAACAGTATTCTCGTCAATAACAGCTTTATACCTCTAATCTCGGTGATTGAACAGGGCCACAACGATAGTATGGCTCTACGTACTGGCTTTTCTAGTGTTTCTTAGACATTTCTAATCATTTCGCAGCACTATTACTGTGTATTTAAAAGTTTTACCCGAAATAGACAGTTTTCCTACTGTTATATACACAAATCTTGATGTTTTAAACTGTTTCACTCAAAAATCTCCCGCCATTTCAGAACTAATTCTAAATAGAAACAGTATTCTCTTTATTTAAAAGCTTTTCACACATAAACTGAGCTCTCTAAATAGTAACTCTTAATTTGTGAAAGAACTCTCTTCTGAAAAAAACCAAGAAATTGAGCCGGAATTGGAAACATTATCAATATTCTCGTCCATTCACAGCTTTCTACCTCGATTCTCGGTAATTGTACACGGCCATAAAGATAATATGGGTTTAATTACTTATATTTCAGGTGTTTCCTACAGGTTCCTAATCATTTCCATGTACTGTCATTGTGTATTTTAAGAGTTTTACCAAAATGCGGCAGTTTACTTAGAATTATATACATGAATCATCAGGGTTTAAACTGTTTCATTCAAAACACTCCTGCCTATTCAGCCTCATTTGTAAATAGGAACAGTATTCTCTTCATTTAACGGCTTTATATACAAATTTGAGCTCTTTATCCTGCAATGTTTAATGTTTGAAAGAACTTTCTTTAGAAAAACGCCAAGTAAATTCGCCGGTTTTGTAAACAGTAACAGTATTCTCGTCAATAACAGCTTTCTACCTCTAATCTCGGTGATTGAACTCGGAAACAACGATAGTATGGCTCTATGTACTGGCATTTCTAGTGTTCTTAGACATTTCTAATCATTTCGCAGCACTATTACTGTGTATTTAAAAGTTTTACCCGAAATAGACAGTTTTCCTACTGTTATATACACAAATCTTGATGTTTTAAACTGTTTCACTCAAAAATCTCCCGCCATTTCAGAACTAATTCTAAATAGAAACAGTATTCTCTTTATTTAAAAGCTTTTCACACATAAGCTGAGCTCTCTAAATAGTAACTCTTAATTTGTGAAAGAACTCTCTTCTGAAAAAAACCAAGAAATTGAGCCGGAATTGGAAACATTATCAATATTCTCGTCCATTCACAGCTTTCTACCTCGATTCTCGGTAATTGTACACGGCCATAAAGATAATATGGGTTTAATTACTTATATTTCAGGTGTTTCCTACAGGTTCCTAATCATTTCCATGTACTGTCATTGTGTATTTGAAGAGTTTTACCAAAATGCGGCAGTTTACTTAGAATTATATACATGAATCATCAGGGTTTAAACTGTTTCATTCAAAACACTCCTGCCTATTCAGCCTCATTTGTAAATAGGAACAGTATTCTCTTCATTTAACTGCTTTATATACAAATTTGAGCTCTTTATCCTGCAATGTTTAATGTTTGAAAGAACTTTCTTTAGAAAAACGCCAAGTAAATTCGCCGGATTTGTAAACAGTAACAGTATTCTCGTCAATAACAGCTTTCTACCTCTAATCTCGGTGATTGAACACGGCCACAACGATAGTATGGCTCTATGTCCTGGCATTTCTAGTGTTCTTAGACATTTCTAATCATTTCGCAGCACTATTACTGTGTATTTAAAAGTTTTACCAGAAATAGACATTTTTCCTACTGTTATATACACAAATCTTCATGTTTTAAACTGCTTTACTCAAAAATATCCCGCCATTTCAGAACTAATTCTAAATAGAAACAGTATTCTCTTTATTCAAAAGCTTTTCACACAAAAGCTGAGCTCTCTAAATAGTAACTCTTAATTTGTGAAAGAACTCTCTTCTGACAAAAACCAAGAAATTGAGCCGGAATTGGAAACATTATAAATATTCTCGTCCATTCACAGCTTTCTACCTCGATTCTCGGTAATTGTACACGGCCATAAAGATAATATGGGTTTAATTACTTATATTTCAGGTGTTTCCTACAGGTTCCTAATCATTTCCATGTACTGTCATTGTGTATTTGAAGAGTTTTACCAAAATGCGGCAGTTTACTTAGAATTATATACATGAATCATCAGGGTTTAAACTGTTTCATTCAAAACACTCCTGCCTATTCAGCCTCATTTGTAAAGAGGACCAGTATTCGCTTCATTTAATGGCTTTATATACAAATTCTGAGCTCTTTATCCAGCCATTTTTAATGTTTGAAAGAACTTTCTTTAGAAAAACGCCAAGTAAATTCGCCGGATTTGTAAACATTAACAGTATTCTCGTCGATAACAGCTTTATACCTCTAATCTCGGTGATTGAACAGGGGCACAACGATAGTATGGCTCTACGTACTGGCTTTTCTAGTGTTTCTTAGACATTTCTAATCATTTCGCAGCACTATTACTGTGTATTTAAAAGTTTTACCCGAAATAGACAGTTTTCCTACTGTTATATACACAAATCTTGATGTTTTAAACTGTTTCACTCAAAAATCTCCCGCCATTTCAGAACTAATTCTAAATAGAAACAGTATTCTCTTTATTTAAAAGCTTTTCACACATAAGCTGAGCTCTCTAAATAGTAACTCTTAATTTGTGAAAGAACTCTCTTCTGAAAAAAACCAAGAAATTGAGCCGGAATTGGAAACATTATCAATATTCTCGTCCATTCACAGCTTTCTACCTCGATTCTCGGTAATTGTACACGGCCATAAAGATAATATGGGTTTAATTACTTATATTTCAGGTGTTTCCTACAGGTTCCTAATCATTTCCATGTACTGTCATTGTGTATTTGAAGAGTTTTACCAAAATGCGGCAGTTTACTTAGAATTATATACATGAATCATCAGGGTTTAAACTGTTTCATTCAAAACACTCCTGCCTATTCAGCCTCATTTGTAAATAGGAACAGTATTCTCTTCATTTAACTGCTTTATATACAAATTTGAGCTCTTTATCCTGCAATGTTTAATGTTTGAAAGAACTTTCTTTAGAAAAACGCCAAGTAAATTCGCCGGATTTGTAAACAGTAACAGTATTCTCGTCAATAACAGCTTTCTACCTCTAATCTCGGTGATTGAACACGGCCACAACGATAGTATGGCTCTATGTCCTGGCATTTCTAGTGTTCTTAGACATTTCTAATCATTTCGCAGCACTATTACTGTGTATTTAAAAGTTTTACCAGAAATAGACATTTTTCCTACTGTTATATACACAAATCTTCATGTTTTAAACTGCTTTACTCAAAAATATCCCGCCATTTCAGAACTAATTCTAAATAGAAACAGTATTCTCTTTATTCAAAAGCTTTTCACACAAAAGCTGAGCTCTCTAAATAGTAACTCTTAATTTGTGAAAGAACTCTCTTCTGACAAAAACCAAGAAATTGAGCCGGAATTGGAAACATTATAAATATTCTCGTCCATTCACAGCTTTCTACCTCGATTCTCGGTAATTGTACACGGCCATAAAGATAATATGGGTTTAATTACTTATATTTCAGGTGTTTCCTACAGGTTCCTAATCATTTCCATGTACTGTCATTGTGTATTTGAAGAGTTTTACCAAAATGCGGCAGTTTACTTAGAATTATATACATGAATCATCAGGGTTTAAACTGTTTCATTCAAAACACTCCTGCCTATTCAGCCTCATTTGTAAAGAGGACCAGTATTCGCTTCATTTAATGGCTTTATATACAAATTCTGAGCTCTTTATCCAGCCATTTTTAATGTTTGAAAGAACTTTCTTTAGAAAAACGCCAAGTAAATTCGCCGGATTTGTAAACATTAACAGTATTCTCGTCAATAACAGCTTTATACCTCTAATCTCGGTGATTGAACAGGGGCACAACGATAGTATGGCTCTACGTACTGGCTTTTCTAGTGTTTCTTAGACATTTCTAATCATTTCGCAGCACTATTACTGTGTATTTAAAAGTTTTAACCCGAAATAGACAGTTTTCCTACTGTTATATACACAAATCTTGATGTTTTAAACTGTTTCACTCAAAAATCTCCCGCCATTTCAGAACTAATTCTAAATAGAAACAGTATTCTCTTTATTTAAAAGCTTTTCACACATAAGCTGAGCTCTCTAAATAGTAACTCTTAATTTGTGAAAGAACTCTCTTCTGAAAAAAACCAAGAAATTGAGCCGGAATTGGAAACATTATCAATATTCTCGTCCATTCACAGCTTTCTACCTCGATTCTCGGTAATTGTACACGGCCATAAAGATAATATGGGTTTAATTACTTATATTTCAGGTGTTTCCTACAGGTTCCTAATCATTTCCATGTACTGTCATTGTGTATTTGAAGAGTTTTACCAAAATGCGGCAGTTTACTTAGAATTATATACATGAATCATCAGGGTTTAAACTGTTTCATTCAAAACACTCCTGCCTATTCAGCCTCATTTGTAAATAGGAACAGTATTCTCTTCATTTAACTGCTTTATATACAAATTTGAGCTCTTTATCCTGCAATGTTTAATGTTTGAAAGAACTTTCTTTAGAAAATCGCCAAGTAAATTCGCCGGTTTTGTAAACAGTAACAGTATTCTCGTCAATAACAGCTTTCTACCTCTAATCTCGGTGATTGAACACGGCCACAACGATAGTATGGCTCTATGTCCTGGCATTTCTAGTGTTCTTAGACATTTCTAATCATTTCGCAGCACTATTACTGTGTATTTAAAAGTTTTACCAGAAATAGACATTTTTCCTACTGTTATATACACAAATCTTCATGTTTTAAACTGCTTTACTCAAAAATATCCCGCCATTTCAGAACTAATTCTAAATAGAAACAGTATTCTCTTTATTCAAAAGCTTTTCACACAAAAGCTGAGCTCTCTAAATAGTAACTCTTAATTTGTGAAAGAACTCTCTTCTGACAAAAACCAAGAAATTGAGCCTTAATTGTAAACATTATCAATATTCTCGTCCATTCACAGCTTTCTACCTCGATTCTCGGTAATTGTACACGGCCATAAAGATAATATGGGTTTAATTACTTATATTTCAGGTGTTTCCTACAGGTTCCTAATCATTTCCATGTACTGTCATTGTGTATTTGAAGAGTTTTACCAAAATGCGGCAGTTTACTTAGAATTATATACATGAATCATCAGGGTTTAAACTGTTTCATTCAAAACACTCCTGCCTATTCAGCCTCATTTGTAAATAGGAACAGTATTCTCTTCATTTAACGGCTTTATATACAAATTTGAGCTCTTTATCCTGCAATGTTTAATGTTTGAAAGAACTTTCTTTAGAAAAACGCCAAGTAAATTCGCCGGTTTTGTAAACAGTAACAGTATTCTCGTCAATAACAGCTTTCTACCTCTAATCTCGGTGATTGAACTCGGAAACAACGATAGTATGGCTCTATGTCCTGGCATTTCTAGTGTTCTTAGACATTTCTAATCATTTCGCAGCACTATTACTGTGTATTTAAAAGTTTTACCAGAAATAGACAGTTTTCCTACTGTTATATACACAAATCTTCATGTTTTAAACTGCTTTACTCAAAAATATCCCGCCATTTCAGAACTAATTCTAAATAGAAACAGTATTCTCTTTTTCAAAAGCTTTTCACACAAAAGCTGAGCTCTCTAAAGAGTAACTCTTAATTTGTGAAAGAACTCTCTTCTGACAAAAACCAAGAAATTGAGCCGGAATTGGAAACATTATCAATATTCTCGTCCATTCACAGCTTTCTACCTCGATTCTCGGTAATTGTACACGGCCATAAAGATAATATGGGTTTAATTACTTATATTTCAGGTGTTTCCTACAGGTTCCTAATCATTTCCATGTACTGTCATTGTGTATTTGAAGAGTTTTACCAAAATGCGGCAGTTTACTTAGAATTATATACATGAATCATCAGGGTTTAAACTGTTTCATTCAAAACACTCCTGCCTATTCAGCCTCATTTGTAAAGAGGAACAGTATTCGCTTCATTTAATGGCTTTATATACAAATTCTGAGCTCTTTATCCAGCCATTTTTAATGTTTGAAAGAACTTTCTTTAGAAAAACGCCAAGTAAATTCGCCGGATTTGTAAACATTAACAGTATTCTCGTCAATAACAGCTTTCTACCTCTAATCTCGGTGATTGAACAGGGCCACAACGATAGTATGGCTCTACGTACTGGCTTTTCTAGTGTTTCTTAGACATTTCTAATCATTTCGCAGCACTATTACTGTGTATTTAAAAGTTTTACCCGAAATAGACAGTTTTCCTACTGTTATATACACAAATCTTGATGTTTTAAACTGTTTCACTCAAAAATCTCCCGCCATTTCAGAACTAATTCTAAATAGAAACAGTATTCTCTTTATTTAAAAGCTTTTCACACATAAGCTGAGCTCTCTAAATAGTAACTCTTAATTTGTGAAAGAACTCTCTTCTGAAAAAAACCAAGAAATTGAGCCGGAATTGGAAACATTATCAATATTCTCGTCCATTCACAGCTTTCTACCTCGATTCCCGGTAATTGTACACGGCCATAAAGATAATATGGGTTTAATTACTTATATTTCAGGTGTTTCCTACAGGTTCCTAATCATTTCCATGTACTGTCATTGTGTATTTTAAGAGTTTTACCAAAATGCGGCAGTTTACTTAGAATTATATACATGAATCATCAGGGTTTAAACTGTTTCATTCAAAACACTCCTGCCTATTCAGCCTCATTTGTAAATAGGAACAGTATTCTCTTCATTTAACTGCTTTATATACAAATTTGAGCTCTTTATCCTGCAATGTTTAATGTTTGAAAGAACTTTCTTTAGAAAAACGCCAAGTAAATTCGCCGGTTTTGTAAACAGTAACAGTATTCTCGTCAATAACAGCTTTCTACCTCTAATCTCGGTGATTGAACACGGCCACAACGATAGTATGGCTCTATGTCCTGGCATTTCTAGTGTTCTTAGACATTTCTAATCATTTCGCAGCACTATTACTGTGTATTTAAAAGTTTTACCAGAAATAGACATTTTTCCTACTGTTATATACACAAATCTTCATGTTTTAAACTGCTTTACTCAAAAATATCCCGCCATTTCAGAACTAATTCTAAATAGAAACAGTATTCTCTTTATTCAAAAGCTTTTCACACAAAAGCTGAGCTCTCTAAATAGTAACTCTTAATTTGTGAAAGAACTCTCTTCTGAGAAAAACCAAGAAATTGAGCCTTAATTGTAAACATTATCAATATTCTCGTCCATTCACAGCTTTCTACCTCGATTCTCGGTAATTGTACACGGCCATAAAGATAATATGGGTTTAATTACTTATATTTCAGGTGTTTCCTACAGGTTCCTAATCATTTCCATGTACTGTCATTGTGTATTTGAAGAGTTTTACCAAAATGCGGCAGTTTACTTAGAATTATATACATGAATCATCAGGGTTTAAACTGTTTCATTCAAAACACTCCTGCCTATTCAGCCTCATTTGTAAATAGGAACAGTATTCTCTTCATTTAACGGCTTTATATACAAATTTGAGCTCTTTATCCTGCAATGTTTAATGTTTGAAAGAACTTTCTTTAGAAAAACGCCAAGTAAATTCGCCGGTTTTGTAAACAGTAACAGCATTCTCGTCAATAACAGCTTTCTACCTCTAATCTCGGTGATTGAACTCGGAAACAACGATAGTATGGCTCTATGTACTGGCATTTCTAGTGTTCTTAGACATTTCTAATCATTTCGCAGCACTATTACTGTGTATTTAAAAGTTTTACCAGAAATAGACAGTTTTCCTACTGTTATATACACAAATCTTCATGTTTTAAACTGCTTTACTCAAAAATATCCCGCCATTTCAGAACTAATTCTAAATAGAAACAGTATTCTCTTTATTCAAAAGCTTTTCACACAAAAGCTGAGCTCTCTAAAGAGTAACTCTTAATTTGTGAAAGAACTCTCTTCTGACAAAAACCAAGAAATTGAGCCGGAATTGGAAACATTATCAATATTCTCGTCCATTCACAGCTTTCTACCTCGATTCTCGGTAATTGTACACGGCCATAAAGATAATATGGGTTTAATTACTTATATTTCAGGTGTTTCCTACAGGTTCCTAATCATTTCCATGTACTGTCATTGTGTATTTGAAGAGTTTTACCAAAATGCGGCAGTTTACTTAGAATTATATACATGAATCATCAGGGTTTAAACTGTTTCATTCAAAACACTCCTGCCTATTCAGCCTCATTTGTAAAGAGGACCAGTATTCGCTTCATTTAATGGCTTTATATACAAATTCTGAGCTCTTTATCCAGCCATTTTTAATGTTTGAAAGAACTTTCTTTAGAAAAACGCCAAGTAAATTCGCCGGTTTTGTAAACAGTAACAGTATTCTCGTCAATAACAGCTTTCTACCTCTAATCTCGGTGATTGAACACGGCCACAACGATAGTATGGCTCTATGTCCTGGCATTTCTAGTGTTCTTAGACATTTCTAATCATTTCGCAGCACTATTACTGTGTATTTAAAAGTTTTACCAGAAATAGACATTTTTCCTACTGTTATATACACAAATCTTCATGTTTTAAACTGCTTTACTCAAAAATATCCCGCCATTTCAGAACTAATTCTAAATAGAAACAGTATTCTCTTTATTCAAAAGCTTTTCACACAAAAGCTGAGCTCTCTAAATAGTAACTCTTAATTTGTGAAAGAACTCTCTTCTGACAAAAACCAAGAAATTGAGCCTTAATTGTAAACATTATCAATATTCTCGTCCATTCACAGCTTTCTACCTCGATTCTCGGTAATTGTACACGGCCATAAAGATAATATGGGTTTAATTACTTATATTTCAGGTGTTTCCTACAGGTTCCTAATCATTTCCATGTACTGTCATTGTGTATTTGAAGAGTTTTACCAAAATGCGGCAGTTTACTTAGAATTATATACATGAATCATCAGGGTTTAAACTGTTTCATTCAAAACACTCCTGCCTATTCAGCCTCATTTGTAAATAGGAACAGTATTCTCTTCATTTAACTGCTTTATATACAAATTTGAGCTCTTTATCCTGCAATGTTTAATGTTTGAAAGAACTTTCTTTAGAAAAACGCCAAGTAAATTCGCCGGATTTGTAAACAGTAACAGTATTCTCGTCAATAACAGCTTTCTACCTCTAATCTCGGTGATTGAACACGGCCACAACGATAGTATGGCTCTATGTCCTGGCATTTCTAGTGTTCTTAGACATTTCTAATCATTTCGCAGCACTATTACTGTGTATTTAAAAGTTTTACCAGAAATAGACATTTTTCCTACTGTTATATACACAAATCTTCATGTTTTAAACTGCTTTACTCAAAAATATCCCGCCATTTCAGAACTAATTCTAAATAGAAACAGTATTCTCTTTATTCAAAAGCTTTTCACACAAAAGCTGAGCTCTCTAAATAGTAACTCTTAATTTGTGAAAGAACTCTCTTCTGACAAAAACCAAGAAATTGAGCCGGAATTGGAAACATTATAAATATTCTCGTCCATTCACAGCTTTCTACCTCGATTCTCGGTAATTGTACACGGCCATAAAGATAATATGGGTTTAATTACTTATATTTCAGGTGTTTCCTACAGGTTCCTAATCATTTCCATGTACTGTCATTGTGTATTTGAAGAGTTTTACGAAAATGCGGCAGTTTACTTAGAATTATATACATGAATCATCAGGGTTTAAACTGTTTCATTCAAAACACTCCTGCCTATTCAGCCTCATTTGTAAAGAGGACCAGTATTCGCTTCATTTAATGGCTTTATATACAAATTCTGAGCTCTTTATCCAGCCATTTTTAATGTTTGAAAGAACTTTCTTTAGAAAAACGCCAAGTAAATTCGCCGGATTTGTAAACATTAACAGTATTCTCGTCAATAACAGCTTTATACCTCTAATCTCGGTGATTGAACAGGGGCACAACGATAGTATGGCTCTACGTACTGGCTTTTCTAGTGTTTCTTAGACATTTCTAATCATTTCGCAGCACTATTACTGTGTATTAAAAGTTTTACCCGAAATAGACAGTTTTCCTACTGTTATATACACAAATCTTGATGTTTTAAACTGTTTCACTCAAAAATCTCCCGCCATTTCAGAACTAATTCTAAATAGAAACAGTATTCTCTTTATTTAAAAGCTTTTCACACATAAGCTGAGCTCTCTAAATAGTAACTCTTAATTTGTGAAAGAACTCTCTTCTGAAAAAAACCAAGAAATTGAGCCGGAATTGGAAACATTATCAATATTCTCGTCCATTCACAGCTTTCTACCTCGATTCTCGGTAATTGTACACGGCCATAAAGATAATATGGGTTTAATTACTTATATTTCAGGTGTTTCCTACAGGTTCCTAATCATTTCCATGTACTGTCATTGTGTATTTGAAGAGTTTTACCAAAATGCGGCAGTTTACTTAGAATTATATACATGAATCATCAGGGTTTAAACTGTTTCATTCAAAACACTCCTGCCTATTCAGCCTCATTTGTAAATAGGAACAGTATTCTCTTCATTTAACTGCTTTATATACAAATTTGAGCTCTTTATCCTGCAATGTTTAATGTTTGAAAGAACTTTCTTTAGAAAATCGCCAAGTAAATTCGCCGGTTTTGTAAACAGTAACAGTATTCTCGTCAATAACAGCTTTCTACCTCTAATCTCGGTGATTGAACACGGCCACAACGATAGTATGGCTCTATGTCCTGGCATTTCTAGTGTTCTTAGACATTTCTAATCATTTCGCAGCACTATTACTGTGTATTTAAAAGTTTTACCAGAAATAGACATTTTTCCTACTGTTATATACACAAATCTTCATGTTTTAAACTGCTTTACTCAAAAATATCCCGCCATTTCAGAACTAATTCTAAATAGAAACAGTATTCTCTTTATTCAAAAGCTTTTCACACAAAAGCTGAGCTCTCTAAATAGTAACTCTTAATTTGTGAAAGAACTCTCTTCTGACAAAACCAAGAAATTGAGCCTTAATTGTAAACATTATCAATATTCTCGTCCATTCACAGCTTTCTACCTCGATTCTCGGTAATTGTACACGGCCATAAAGATAATATGGGTTTAATTACTTATATTTCAGGTGTTTCCTACAGGTTCCTAATCATTTCCATGTACTGTCATTGTGTATTTGAAGAGTTTTACCAAATGCGGCAGTTTACTTAGAATTATATACATGAATCATCAGGGTTTAAACTGTTTCATTCAAAACACTCCTGCCTATTCAGCCTCATTTGTAAATAGGAACAGTATTCTCTTCATTTAACGGCTTTATATACAAATTTGAGCTCTTTATCCTGCAATGTTTAATGTTTGAAAGAACTTTCTTTAGAAAAACGCCAAGTAAATTCGCCGGTTTTGTAAACAGTAACAGTATTCTCGTCAATAACAGCTTTCTACCTCTAATCTCGGTGATTGAACTCGGAAACAACGATAGTATGGCTCTATGTCCTGGCATTTCTAGTGTTCTTAGACATTTCTAATCATTTCGCAGCACTATTACTGTGTATTTAAAAGTTTTACCAGAAATAGACAGTTTTCCTACTGTTATATACACAAATCTTCATGTTTTAAACTGCTTTACTCAAAAATATCCCGCCATTTCAGAACTAATTCTAAATAGAAACAGTATTCTCTTTTTCAAAAGCTTTTCACACAAAAGCTGAGCTCTCTAAAGAGTAACTCTTAATTTGTGAAAGAACTCTCTTCTGACAAAAACCAAGAAATTGAGCCGGAATTGGAAACATTATCAATATTCTCGTCCATTCACAGCTTTCTACCTCGATTCTCGGTAATTGTACACGGCCATAAAGATAATATGGCTTTTATTACTTATATTTCAGGTGTTTCCTACAGGTTCCTAATCATTTCCATGTACTGTCATTGTGTATTTGAAGAGTTTTACCAAAATGCGGCAGTTTACTTAGAATTATATACATGAATCCTCAGGGTTTAAACTGTTTCATTCAAAACACTCCTGCCTATTCAGCCTCATTTGTAAAGAGGACCAGTATTCGCTTCATTTAATGGCTTTATATACAAATTCTGAGCTCTTTATCCAGCCATTTTTAATGTTTGAAAGAACTTTCTTTAGAAAAACGCCAAGTAAATTCGCCGGATTTGTAAACATTAACAGTATTCTCGTCAATAACAGCTTTATACCTCTAATCTCGGTGATTGAACAGGGGCACAACGATAGTATGGCTCTACGTACTGGCTTTTCTAGTGTTTCTTAGACATTTCTAATCATTTCGCAGCACTATTACTGTGTATTTAAAAGTTTTACCCGAAATAGACAGTTTTCCTACTGTTATATACACAAATCTTGATGTTTTTAAACTGTTTCACTCAAAAATCTCCCGCCATTTCAGAACTAATTCTAAATAGAAACAGTATTCTCTTATTTAAAAGCTTTTCACACATAAGCTGAGCTCTCTAAATAGTAACTCTTAATTTGTGAAAGAACTCTCTTCTGACAAAAACCAAGAAATTGAGCCTTAATTGTAAACATTATCAATATTCTCGTCCATTCACAGCTTTCTACCTCGATTCTCGGTAATTGTACACGGCCATAAAGATAATATGGGTTTAATTACTTATATTTCAGGTGTTTCCTACAGGTTCCTAATCATTTCCATGTACTGTCATTGTGTATTTGAAGAGTTTTACCAAAATGCGGCAGTTTACTTAGAATTATATACATGAATCATCAGGGTTTAAACTGTTTCATTCAAAACACTCCTGCCTATTCAGCCTCATTTGTAAATAGGAACAGTATTCTCTTCATTTAACGGCTTTATATACAAATTTGAGCTCTTTATCCTGCAATGTTTAATGTTTGAAAGAACTTTCTTTAGAAAAACGCCAAGTAAATTCGCCGGTTTTGTACACAGTAACAGTATTCTCGTCAATAACAGCTTTCTACCTCTAATCTCGGTGATTGAACTCGGAAACAACGATAGTATGGCTCTATGTCCTGGCATTTCTAGTGTTCTTAGACATTTCTAATCATTTCGCAGCACTATTACTGTGTATTTAAAAGTTTTACCAGAAATAGACAGTTTTCCTACTGTTATATACACAAATCTTCATGTTTTAACTGTTTCACTCAAAAATCTCCCGCCATTTCAGAACTAATTCTAAATAGAAACAGTATTCTCTTTATTTAAAAAGCTTTTCACACATAAGCTGAGCTCTCTAAATAGTAACTCTTAATTTGTGAAAGAACTCTCTTCTGACAAAAACCAAGAAATTGAGCCTTAATTGTAAACATTATCAATATTCTCGTCCATTCACAGCTTTCTACCTCGATTCTCGGTAATTGTACACGGCCATAAAGATAATATGGGTTTAATTACTTATATTTCAGGTGTTTCCTACAGGTTCCTAATCATTTCCATGTACTGTCATTGTGTATTTGAAGAGTTTTACCAAAATGCGGCAGTTTACTTAGAATTATATACATGAATCATCAGGGTTTTAAACTGTTTCATTCAAAACACT